>NC_056749.1:610191094-610211094 GCF_019279795.1 Protopterus annectens | reverse complement strand
TCGCACTTTCCCAGTAAACAAATGTTAAACAAGTAAGTAAATAATAAACAAAAGAAAATTGCTGCCCATTGCATACATTTGCATACTCAGAGTGTATATACAAAGTTGTTTACAGCCACCCTCATTGGGTACCTTCTGCCTCCAACAGGGAAAAAGAGTCATAATGGGGATAGCTTTAGGAGTTCCAGTCTCATTGTCAAAATTTGTATTAAAGCATCATTATATGCTATTTGACTGGGTCTATATTATATCACCAAATGCTTGAAATTGGGAACACTGTATAATCGACCCAAACACTGTGAAAATCCAAAATGCTGATCCCTAAAAAAAAAAAAATAAAAAATTCCAAACATAAAATAGGGGGCTTAGCCCCCATAGACATCCTACTTAAATATACCAACTCCGAGATCACACCAGAGTGGAGGAAATGGCAAAGTCCCGTAAACGGCACAGTGATTTTTTTTTTTCCCTGGGAAAAAAAATCGCTGTTCCATGCTTTCGGAATTTTGCCATATCGAGTAAACACGTTTGATTAAACAGCATTCACAACTTTAAGCGTTCGCTTACATAACAGGACCCCATTTGACTGTGAATTCCTGCACGTGTCTTGTAGCTTGATGTTCTGTCAGATGCATTTTCACTAACTGTGAGTGTCAAAGAAGACAAATTTACTATTTCTCATTCTCTCAGTTTTCACTGACAGGGTAGGGTGTTTTGTTTTGTTCTTCAAATGGCTGAAAGTATTTTTGCTATAAAATTTGTAATCAAAGTTTTAAATTAAATCTAAATGTCTGTGAACATTGTAAAATTACAACAGGAAATAGTACGTATGCTAACAGATTTCAACAGTGTGTTATGTTGACTGTGAAGAGACAGCCATGTAATGGGATGTCAGTATAGCTGTGGAGGATGGGTCTGCTCCATTACTCTACCTGTGGTCCAATTTGACCATGACTTACACTGCTTTTATTCTAAAACCGCACATGAGTATTTAGCCACATATATGCCCTGTTTTTTTTTCTATATTTTAAATCAGGTAAAAGAGTAACCCAGGTGCAATATTTGGTTAAGCAACTTACTCAAAGTCACAGTCTGGAAAAAAGAAGGTAGAAAGATGTCAAACCCTCTGCTTTGACTATAGGGAGCAGCTCACTAAGACTTTAGAGCCTCAATCACTCTTTCGTATTAACTGCCAGACCTTCACATATTTTCATTTTCTGACAAACCTAAAAATCACTTCGGTTCACAGTCTGTTACTAATGTCAGTTATTACAGTTTCATATTTGTTGTTGTTTGGATGTTCAGAAAATGCATTTTGATGCAAAACATGTTCTGTTAACTTTTTAAGTGTGAATTACAATAGTCTGCCTCTTATCTGTCTCTGATTTTGCAGATCATCATTGCTTTTGCCTCATATTTAAGCTCTGTCCTTTAACTATTTTTTTTGTGGTAAATTACTGAGAATTACTGTCAAATCAGTAATACCAGTCATTATAGTGTTACAGCTTTTATTGTTCTGAGTATTCACATCCATGCAACAGTCATCTGACTGTATCAAACTTAGTAAAGGCTTACTACATTTAAACAATAATCCTGTGTCCCAGTACCAAATAATAATTTCCTTAATTATGGCCATTGCTCACCCAATGTTTTTGACAGAATAAACTGTCAGAAGCTTCAAAATACAAGATATGTGTTCATTAATACAACAGATTTATGAATAACTAATGACCAAGAAACCTTAGGCCATTTGGAAAAAGAAGTGACTGAGGAAATGTGAAAATATAAAGAACAAAATCTAGAGACCTTTGAAGGGTATAAAAAAGAAATATGGACATGGGAAAGAAAGAGAGATCTGATATGGTGCAATATTTATGCAAAGGAGAAAGAGAACTACAGGTGCAAAGGCATCCAGATAAGGATAATTTTACAATACAAAAAAATAAGACCACAAAGAGGAAACGTGGGACAGTAGATTAATAAAGTAAAGTTAAAATAGAAGTCGAGGATTATGGAATACCTGCAAAGTGAAGCATTTAGTGTAGAAAGTCTAAAAAGAAGTTATGTACTCACCATAACATTCCATGAGAGTTGTTTATCTCGCCTTTATTCTCACTGATGGGTTCTGAGCGATCCTGGCTCCGACACAGCCGATAGTAAAGCTCAAGGTTTGCCAGTAGCTCGAGACCAAGCCCCTTATCCTATGATGTACTGCTGGAATTACATCAGATCTTGTTTGGTGCGTGTATATATACCCCTGTAAGGGGTGCACTCCCCAAGAAGGAAGAAGAAGTATTGAATAACCAGGATGATACTAGCCTCTGGGTCAACTGTCAGCCAGAAGGGGGATGGAGGAAGGGACGTGAGAATAAAGGCAAGATAAACAACTCACATGGAACGTTATGGTGATACATAACTTCTTTATGTGAAGTTGTTAAATCTCGCCATTTATTCTCACTGATGGGTAGAGTCCCTAGCACCCGCAATCCTGGGTGTAACGGAGTACATTCTTCAGAATTGTAGAACCAAAAGAAGACCTGTCCCTGGAAGCCTTATCTACTTTGTAATGAGTGATAAAAGGTATGCGGGCTTAGACCAAGTGGCTGCAGCACAAATGTTGTGAAGGGGCAATTTAGCTTGAAAAGCAGAAGGCGAGCAAGCGGCTCTGGTTGAATGAGCCTTTACTTTGTGTGGCAAAGGTATGTTAACAGTTGCATGAACAAATGAGATACAATCCGAGCAACCATTTTGAAAGGGTTGTTTTAGCCACCGGTCTACCTTTTCTGTACACTGGCCCAAATGGAGAACCTTTTCCACTTACTGCGATATAGTTTTCTGGTGGATGGCTTATGAGAAGACAATAGAATTTGTCTTGTGTCATCTGAGAGTGAATGAAGCCTGGCTATTTGGGGAAGTGGATCAGCCAAGCAGTCAGCTTTAGAGACTGCGATGAAGGATGGAGGTCCCCTGACGGGTGTGTCAGGAGGTCTGGAACTGGGTCCAGGATCCATGGATCCTCCAGCAGATGATGGTGAAGAAAAGGGAACCAAATCTGTCGAGGCCAATGGGGGGACTATAAGGATAACAGTCCTTCCCAGCGACTTTGCTTTCTGTAAAAACCTGGGTATCAATGGAACTGGAGGGAATGCATATAGGAGACCCAGAGGTCAATCGTGTACGAGTCTCGGGGGATGTCCTGGAGATGGTATTAGGGCAAAGTAGCTTCTGTATTTGGTATTGATGTGACTGGCCAAGAGGTCGCAGCAAGGCTGGCCCCATTTGCGGAAAATCATGTCCGCAACGTGTTGGTTGAGAGACCACTCGTGAGGCAACAGGATTGCCCTGTTCAGCTTGTCCGCTATCACATTGGATTTTCCCGGGATGTGCCTTGCTAAAAAAAAACGCTGGGATGACACAGCCCATTGCCATACCCTGAGGGCTTCTCGACAAAGAGGATAAGAATTGGTTCTGCCTTGTTTGTTCAAGTACCAGACCACTGACATGTTGGCTGTCTGAATTGCAATTGTCCTTACAGGAAGAGAGTCCTGAAAGTACTGAAACACCGGAGGTACTGCTCTCAACTCCAGAACATTGATATGCAGATGTGACTCTTGATCCGTCCATGTGCCTTGGGCAGTCTTTCCCTGCAAATGCCCCCCCACCCTATCAGGGGAAGCGTCCGTGGTCACAGTGGCTACTGGGGGGGGGGGCACAAAGGGTCTTCCTATTGTGACATGAAGAGACGTCAACCACCACCGAAGGTCCCTCTTGCAAGAGTTTGTGATGAGAATCATATGGTTCATTGGCAATTTCTGGTAAGACCATTGAGCGAACAGGAGCCATTGAAGAATTCGCATATGCATCCTTGCGAGTGTAATGGCTAGAATTGCTGCCGCCATCAAACCTAGCACCTTCAAGACCTCTGCAGCTGTAGCTCTGTTCTTCGACACCAATGAGTTGACATGTTGGCGAAGACGTAAGACCTTTTTGACTGGAAGACATAGACTGGTGGTTGAGGTATGTAACTCTGCTCCTATAAAGATGGTATGCTGCGATGGCGACAAGGCAGACTTTTCGAAGTTGACTGTAATGCCTAAGCGTCAGAGTAGACTGTGTTGCCTGAATCAGTTGATGCCTGGTGGTGGCAGTGAGGAGCCAATCGTCTAGTTATGGAAACATCTGGAATCCTAGACGCCTCAGGTGAGCCGTGACACTGCCATGCATTTGCTGAACACTCTGGGGGCTGTAGTGAGATCAAAGGGCAGGGCTCGAAACTGGTAGTGACTGGCTCCCAGCCAGAAATGCAGGTGATCTCTGGAGTGTCTGTCCATCTTTATGTAGTAGTACGTGTCCTTGAGATCGATGGAGCACATCCAATCACCTTTCCCTAGAAAGGGAAGAATGGCCTGAAGCGTGACCATTTGGAACTTCTCTTTTTTTACAAATTGGTTGAGTCTGCTGAGGTCCAAGATAGGTCTCCAGTCCCCTGTTTTCTTTGGAACCAAAAAGAATCGTGAGTAAGTTCTGAGTCTTGTTTGTTCTGCTGGGACTGGCTGGATGACTCTTTTTTTCTAGCAACTTGTGGACCTCTACAGTTGCTTGTTCCCTGAGACTGGGTGGAACATCCGGGATTCTGTTGACAGGAGTGGAAGGGGAAGAGAACGGTATGAAATGCCCTCTGAAAATCATGCTTTGTACCCAGGTATCGGATGTTATACTTAGCCAGGCTTCTGAGTACAAAGATAAGTGACCCCCGACTGCCTCCAGAGCCGGACAGCCAGGTCTCCTTTCAGGAGCGCTGGTAGGGCTGACCACAGAACTGGCCTCTGTCACTCTGCTGTTGCAGACCACCCCATAGCCAGGTGGCGCTTCCATTATAACCCTCTTCTCTACCTCTAGAGGGAGTTTCTCCACGTGTGTCCTGAAAGGCTCCCTGTGCTTTGCGGAACCACATCTTTATGCCCTTAGGGCCCTTGGGAAAGGGCCGAGTAGGGGTAGAAAAAAAGACTCCAATGGCAGATAGAGTCTTTCCTTCCTGCTCACACCTGGTTAGAGTTTCCTTTATCTTGGGCCCAAACAGGGATGAGCCATCAAATGGGATGTTAATAAAGGAAGACTTGAAAAGCTCCGCAAAGGAACAGAGATGCATCCAGGCTTGTCAACGCAGGGCAATGCCTGAACTAGCGGCTCTACTCAAACCATCAGCTGCGTAAGATATGAGATGCATGGACGAGTTCACAATCAAGTTTAGGGTAGCGAGCTGGGTGTTAACTTTGCCGGCAACCCCTGCAGCTACCTTAACCTGGGGAGTATCTCCTAGCTCTTTCAGAAGATCTCTTTGTAGTCTTGTAAAATGGATTAAATAGTTCAGTGATCAAAGGGAAAAAGTCGCTGAACTAAACATGCATTTCCCATATCTATCCATGATCCTGGAATCTCTGTTAGGAGGATGGATAGATGAGGACATCTCAGACGTTTCCTTTTTGGTGGCTGCCGCACCACCATGGCATCAACAGGCACTCCCTTAGTCAAAAAAGCTTTGTCCACTGGGGCAGAGATGAACTTATTTGGCTTCCGAGGGACAGGTTCCATGGCTTCCAGAGACTACCACGCCTTACAAGAGATCAGCTCCATGAGCTCATCATAAGGCAGAGACACCCAAGAGGTGGAAGGTTGAGACCCGAAATCCTTCAAGAGCACTGACTCGTCTTCAGTAGGGCTTTTGGACTGCCAACCACCCCTCTGATTAAGGATCGCCAATATCTCCGCAAAGGAGATATCCTCAGAGGGGGATCGAAGGGACCCTTCTGACTCATCCAAGTCAGTGTCAGATGTCAAAGACTCCTGTGGGGAGTCCAAGTGCCTCCTCTTGCACAGTCTCTTCCTGGGTACCTCCTCAATGGGGGCAACTGGGGAGGTCTCAGAAGAGCAGGGGGCACCCTGTGGGGCTACTTGACGCTCAGGGTCTCTGCGCTTGGGTTGACCGGTAGAAACAGGAGTGGACACAGGTGCTTGAGGGGAGGAGGAAGCCAGACCTGATGCTGATGATGTCTTTGGAGACAGGACTCTCCTCATGGCATCGAATGCACCATGGCTTCGACAAGATGGGGTAGACGGATCCGAAGGGACTGTCCGATCCTCCCACACCAAGGCCATGGGCTCCGAGCCCGAGGTAGGAGCTGAGCTCATCCAAGCCGAAGCCCCGAGAGGAAGAGTCAGCACCAACAAATTGGTACGACTATCCTTTCTGGACCTGACAGGAGAGTGTCGGCTCCTAGAGTCCCTGGTCAGCACCGAGGACGTCCGAGTAGATGGAACCGATAACACCGGAGCAGGTCTCGGCTCCACAGGCTCCGAAAGTCCAGTACGGCTCGGAGGAGGAGCAGTCAAGTCCGGGTTAATGGTCTTTGGTTCCAACAAAGGCGTTAGAGCCGACAACAATTTGGCAAGGCCTGGTGCCCGTAAAGGCTTCTGCACCAACCGGTCCATATCCAAATCTGACAGGCTGACAGAAGACTTTGAGGAGTGCACCGAGGGTACTGATTGGAGCAGAGGAGATGAGGAAATCTCAGAAACTGGCTCCAAAGCTGTGGGCTGGCACCAAACAGAAGGGACACTTGGTTCCGAGGGCAGTGGAACCGATGACCCTACACCCTCCATTTTTTTAGCCTTTTTCGATACTTTGGAGTCACCTGAAGACTTGGATGACTTTTAGGATTTACTAGCACTATCCTGGTCACCCAGTGCTTCCGAGAAGGGGTGCTGAAGTAAACCCTCTGCTTTGACTAGAGGGAGCAGCTCACTAAGACTTTAGAGCCTCAGTCACTCTTTCGTATTAACTGCCAGACCTTCACATATTTTCATTTTCTGACAAACCTAAAAATCACTTTTGGTTCTGATCTGTTACTAATGTCAGTTATTACAGTTTCATATTTGTTGTTGTTTGGATGTTCAGAAAATGCATTTTGATGCAAAACATGTTCTGTTAACTTCTTAAGTGTGAATTACAATAGTCTGCCTCTTATCTGTCTCTGATTTTGCAGATCATCATTGCTTTTGCCTCATATTTAAGCTCTGTCCTTTAACTATTTTTTTTTGTGGTAAATTACTGAGAATTACTGTCAAATCAGTAATACCAGTCATTATAGTGTTACAGCTTTTATTGTTCTGAGTATTCCCATCCATGCAACAGTCATCTGACTTTATCAAACTTAGTAAAGGCTTACTACATTTAAACAATAATCCTGTGTCCCAGTACAAAATAATCATTTCCTTAATTATGGCAATTGCTCACCCAATGTTTTTGACAGAATAAACTGTCAGAAGCTTCAAAATACAACATATGTGTTCATTAATACAACAGATTTATGAATAACTAATGACCAAGAAACCTTAGGCCATTTGGAAAAAGAAGTGACTGAGGAAATGTGAAAATATAAAGAACAAAATCTAGAGACCTTTGAAGGGTATAAAAAAGAAATATGGACATGGGAAAGAAAGACAGATCTGATATGGTGCAATATTTATGCAAAGGAGAAAGAGAACTACAGGTGCAAAGGCATCCAGATAAGGATAATTTTACAATACAAAAAAATAAGACCACAAAGAGGAAACGTGGGACAGTAGATTAATAAAGTAAAGTTAAAATAGAAGCCGAAGTTATGGAATACCTGCAAAGTGAAGCATTTAGTGTAGAAAGTCTAAAAAGAAGTTATGTACTCACCATAACATTCCATGAGAGTTGTTTATCTCGCCTTTATTCTCACTGATGGGTTCTGAGCCGATCCTCGGCTCCGACACAGCCGATAGCAAAGCTCAAGGTTTGCCAGTAGCTCGAGACCAAGCCCCTTATCCTATGATGTACTGCTGGAATTACATCAGATCTTGTTTGGTGCGTGTATATATACCCCTGTAAGGGGTGCACTCCCCAAGAAGGAAGAAGAAGTATTGAATAACCAGGATGATACTAGCCTCTGGGTCAACTGTCAGCCAGAAGGGGGATGGAGGAAGGGACGTGAGAATAAAGGCAAGATAAACAACTCACATGGAACGTTATGGTGAGTACATAACTTCTTTATGTGAAGTTGTTAAATCTCGCCATTTATTCTCACTGATGGGTAGAGTCCCTAGCACCCGCAATCCTGGGTGGCCAACGGGAGTACATTCTTCAGAATTGTAGAACCAAAAGAAGACCTGTCCCTGGAAGCCTTATCTACTTTGTAATGAGTGATAAAGGTATGCGGGCTTAGACCAAGTGGCTGCAGCACAAATGTTGTGAAGGGGCAATTTAGCTTGAAAAGCAGAAGACGTACAAACGGCTCTGGTTGAATGAGCCTTTACTTTGTGTGGCAAAGGTATGTTAACAGTTGCATGAACAAATGAGATACAATCCGATAACCATTTTGAAAGGGTTGTTTTAGCCACCAGTCTACCTTTTCTGTACACTGGCCCAAATGGAGAACCTTTTCCACTTACTGCGATATAGTTTTCTGGTGGATGGCTTATGAGAAGACAATAGAATTTGTCTTGTGTCATCTGAGAGTGAATGAAGCCTGGCTATTTGGGGAAGTGGATCAGCCAAGCAGTCAGCTTTAGAGACTGTGATGAAGGATGGAGGTCCCCTGACAGGTGTGTCAGGAGGTCTGGAACTGGGTCCAGGATCCATGGATCCTCCAGCAGATGATGGTGAAGAAAAGGGAACCAAATCTGTCGAGGCCAATGGGGGGGCTATAAGGATAATAGTCCTTCCCAGCGGCTTTGCTTTCTGTAAAAACCTGGGTATCAATGGAACTGGAGGGAATGCATATAGGAGACCCGGAGGTCAATCGTGTACGAGTCTCGGGGGGATGTCCTGGAGATGGTATTAGGGCAAAGTAGCTTCTGTATTTGGTATTGATGTGACTGGCAAAGAGGTCGCAGCAAGGCTGGCCCCATTTGCGGAAAATCATGTCCGCAACGTGTTGGTTGAGAGACCACTCGTGAGGCAACAGGATTGCCCTGTTCAGCTTGTCCGCTATCACACTGGATTTTCCCGGGATGTGCCTTGCTAAAAAAAAACGCTGGGATGACACAGCCCATTGCCATACCCTGAAGGCTTCTCAACAAAGAGGATAAGAATTGGTTCTGCCTTGTTTGTTCAAGTACCAGACCACTGACATGTTGGCTGTCTGAATTGCAATTGTCCTTACAGGAAGAGAGTCCTGAAAGTACTGAAACATCGGAGGTACTGCTCTCAACTCCAGAACATTGATATGCAGATGTGACTCTTGATCCGTCCATGTGCCTTGGGCAGTCTTTCCCTGCAAATGCCCCCCCACCCTATCAGGGAAGCGTCCGTGGTCACAGTGGCTACTGGGGGGGGGGGAGCACAAAGGGTCTTTCTATTGTGACATGAAGAGACGTCAACCACCACCGAAGGTCCCTCTTGCAAGAGTTTGTGATGAGAATCATATGGTTCATTGGCAATTTCTGGTAAGACCATTGAGCGAACAGGAGCCATTGAAGAATTCGCATATGCATCCTTGCGAGTGTAATGGCTAGAATTGCTGCCGCCATCAAACCTAGTACCTTCAAGACCTCTGCAGCTGTAGCTCTGTTCTTTGACACCAATGAGTTGACATGTTGGCGAAGACGTAAGACCTTTTTGACTGGAAGACATAGACTGGTGGTTGAGGTATGTAACTCTGCTCCTATAAAGATGGTATGCTGCGATGGCGACAAGGCAGACTTTTCGAAGTTGACTGTAATGCCTAAGCATCAGAGTAGACTGCGTTGCCTGAATCAGTTGATGCCTGGTGGTGGCAGTGAGGTGCCAATCGTCTAGTTATGGAAACATCTGGAATCCTAGACGCCTCAGGTGAGCCGTGACACTGCCATGCATTTGCTGAACACTCTGGGGGCTGTAGTGAGATCAAAGGGCAGGGCTCGAAACTGGTAGTGACTGGCTCCCAGCCAGAAATGCAGGTGATCTCTGGAGTGTCTGTCCATCTTTATGTAGTAGTACGTGTCCTTGAGATCGATGGAACACATCCAATCGCCTTTCCCTAGAAAGGGAAGAATGGCCTGAAGCGTGACCATTTGGAACTTCTCTTTTTTTACAAATTGGTTGAGTCTGCTGAGGTCCAAGATAGGTCTCCAGTCCCCTGTTTTCTTTGGAACCAAAAAGAATCGTGAGTAAGTTCTGAGTCTTGTTTGTTCTGCTGGGACTGGCTGGATGACTTTTTTTCTAGCAACTTGTGGACCTCTATAGTTGCTTGTTCCCTGAGACTGGGTGGAACATCCGGGATTCTGTTGACAAGTGGAAGGGGAAGAGAACGGTATGAAATGCCCTCTGAAAATCATACTTTGTACCCAGGTATCGGATGTTATACTTAGCCAGGCTTCTGAGTACAAAGATAAGTGACCCCCGACTGCCTCCAGAGCCAGACAGCCAGGTCTCCTTTCAGGAGCACTGGTAGGGCTGACCAGAGAACTGGCCTCTGTCACTCTGCTGTTGCAGACCACCCCCCCTGCAACGCAGGTGGCGTCTTCCATTATAACCCTCTTCTCTGCCTCTAGAGGGAGTTTCTCCACGTGTGTCCTGAAAGACTCCCTGTGCTTTGCGGAACCACATCTTTATGCCCTTAGGGCCCTTGGGATAGGGCCGAGTAGGGGTAGAAAAACGGACTCCAACGGCAGATAGAGTCTTTCCTTCCTGCTCACACCTGGTTAGAGTTTCCTTTATCTTGGGCCCAAACAGGGATGAGCCATCAAATGGGATGTTAATAAAGGAAGACTTGAAAAGCTCCGCAAAGGAACAGAGATGCATCCAGGCTTGTCAACGCAGGGCAATGCCTGAACTAGCGGCTCTACTCAAGCCATCAGCTGCGTAAGATATGAGATGCATGGACGAGTTCACAATCAAGTTTAGGGTAGCGATCTGGGTGTTAACTTTGCCGGCAACCCCTGCAGCTACCTTAACCTGGGGAGTATCTCCTAGCTCTTTCAGAAGATCTCTTTGTAGTCTTGTAAAATGGATTAAATAGTTCAGTGATCAAAGGGAAAAAGTCGCTGAACTAAACATGCATTTCCCATATCTATCCATGATCCTGGAATCTCTGTTAGGAGGATGGATAGATGAGGACATCTCAGACGTTTCCTTTTTGGTGGCTGCCGCCACCACCATGGCATCAACAGGCACTCCCTTAGTCAAAAAAGCTTTGTCCACTGGGGCAGAGATGAACTTATTTGGCTTCCGAGGGACAGGTTCCATGGCTTCCAGAGACTACCACGCCTTACAAGAGATCAGCTCCATGAGCTCATCATAAGGCAGAGACACCCAAGAGGTGGAAGGTTGAGACCCGAAATCCTTCAAGAGCACTGACTCGTCTTCAGTAGGGCTTTTGGACTGCCAACCACCCCTCTGATTAAGGATCGCCAATATCTCCGCAAAGGAGATATCCTCAGAGGGGGATCGAAGGGACCCTTCTGACTCATCCAAGTCAGTGTCAGATGTCAAAGACTCCTGTGGGGAGTCCAAGTGCCTCCTCTTGCACAGTCTCTTCCTGGGTACCTCCTCAGTGGGGGCAACTGGGGAGGTCTCAGAAGAGCAGGGTACACCCTGTGGGGCTACTTGACGCTCAGGGTCTCTGCGCTTGGGTTGACCGGTAGAAACAGGAGTGGACACAGGCGCTTGAGGGGAGGAGGAAGCCAGACCTGATGCTGATGATGTCTTTGGAGACAGGACTCTCTTCATGGCATCGAATGCACCATGGCTTCGACAACATGGGGTAGACGGATCCGAAGGGACTGTCCGATCCTCCCACACCAAGGCCATGGGCTCCGAGCCCGAGGTAGGAGCTGAGCTCATCCAAGCCGAAGCCCCGAGAGGAAGAGTCAGCACCAACAAATCGGTACGACTATCCTCTCTGGACCTGACAGGAGAGTGTCGGCTCCTAGAGTCCCTGGTCGGCACCGAGGACGTCCGAGTAGATGGAACCGATAACACCGGAGCAGGTCTCGGCTCCACAGGCTCAACAACCATCAGGTCGGGCTCCTCTGGCTCCGAAATGTCCAGTACGGCTCGGAGGAGGAGCAGTCAAGTCCGGGTTAATGGTCTTCGGTTCCAACAAAGGTGTCAGAGCCGACAACAATTTGGCAAGGCCTGGTGCCCGTAAAGGCTTCTGCACCAACTGGTCCATATCCAAATCTGAGAGGCTGACAGAAGACTTTGAGGAGGGCACCGAGGGTACTGACTGGAGCAGAGGAGATGAGGAAATCTCAGAAACTGGCTCCAAAGCTGTGGGCTGGCACCAAACAGAAGGGACACTCGGTTCCGAGGGCAGTGGAACCGATGACCCTACACCCTACATTTTTTTAGCCTTTTTCGATACTTTGGAGTCACCTGAAGACTTGGATGACTTTTAGGATTTACTAGCACTATCCTGGTCACCCAGTGCTTCCGAGAAGGGGTGCTGAAGTAAACCCATATCCACCAATTTCCTCCTCCTCTCTAAAAGTACCCTGGAACAGAAGGAGTGACAGATGCTACAAGAGTCTTGGAGGTGTAATGCCCCCAGACAATAAACACACTGAACGTGCCCGTCAGTGACTGACATTTTTTGTACACAATCCGGACATTTTTTGAAGCCAGATTTAGGATGTGGCTTCTCTTTCTCATCAGACATCTCTTTTTTAAATTTAAAGAAATTTAAACAATAGAAAAAAACACCCTCAAGAAACTATCTAACAAACTACTGCTACGAATTTGGTAAAATACAAGGCCAGCTACTAGGCCAACTCTATAGAAAAAACCAAGCCAACACAGGGCACTTACCTAAATCTAAATCTAAGTCTAAATCTATATAGAATATATAATATATATATATTATCTATATATATATATATATAAAAACTATCCTAACAAGAAAGTCAAGAAAAAAGTTTTTAAAACTTGCAAATAGACAAATCTATCCAATAAAATTGGTCAGAGCTATCTGGAACACTGAGATCTGTGCCGCGGCAAACTAGATCTGGGTTAATTCCAGCAGTGCATCATGGGATAAGAGGCATGGTCTTGAGCTACTGGCAAACCTTGAGCTTTGCTATCGGCTGTGTCGGAGCCGAGGATCAGCTCCGAACCCATCAGTGAGAATAAACAGCGAGATTTAACAACTTCAGATCACAGGTTATAACACAGCATGGTGGAACGAGTTCCTCTAGTATGGAGATACAAGAGGAGCAGGAGACATCTGAAGAAAAAAAATAGACATGGGAGAGAAAGAGAATTAATATAGTGCAATATTTATGGAAAGGAGAAAGCAAAAATAATCAATACAAAAAGAAAAGCACCACAGATATTTGAAAAGAGAGACAGGCAAAGGTATCCAGATATGGAAAATTTTGCAATATAAAAAATATGAATACAAAGAAGAAAAGCAGAAAAGAGGATTAGTAATGGAGAAGTTAAAGACATATAAAGGGAGGTTATGATTCCCTGCAAAGTGTAGGATTTAGTGCAGAAAGTCTAACTCAGATATCACAGCAGGCTACAGCAATGGATCCCCAAATTAAGGACAAACCAGTGGATCAGGAAACATATGACCAGTTTCCATATGACGATATTTTGGAGCTTTTCATAGGAAACCAGTGCAAAAGTTCAGTTGGAGTTGCACAGCAAGAGAAGGAACAGGAAACTGTGGCAACTCTGGCACAGTCAATGTTCAGAAGTGATAGGCCAGTGAGTTCCCACATGAAAGAGCAATGGATGACCGTGGATAAAACTGAAGAGAATGTGGCACAGGAAGATGCTCTGGAGCATCATCCCCCAATACTCTTGCCTTCTCAATGTTCCTTTATAGAGTATAATACCCCACTTTGTTATGTACTTATCTAAGCACATGACCCAGCTTCACAGGCCACAGCAACGGCAGCATTTCCTTACTAAGACAATCAAGAACATATCCAACTTGAGCTAAACTGAATGCCTTAAAGCACTCACTCTTTTCTTTGCCTTGTTGACTTTTGAGAAAAGAACCTCTGCTTTGCCTACAGAACATCAAAGGATCTGTTCTCGGGCCATATTTGGCTCTAATATAACATTTCTGAACCCCTACTTAAAGTCTTTAATCTAAGCCTCTCCAATGGTTACATTCCTGAAACTTAGAAAATAGCTATTGTAATGCCATTACACAAGGGTTGGCCCCACCACGCTCCCTGGTAACTATAGATCCATTAGTCTCACTAGCCTCAGAGCCTCATATGTAAAGCTATGGAGCATAATATCTTATTTATTTAACATTTGTTTACTGGGAAAGTTCGACTTAGTACAAAGACAATTTTCAGCAGAGGCCAGGGAGAAATGCTCCAGATGCATGTCTTTGTATTGTGGGAGGAAACCGGAGTACCCAGAAAAAAACCACACAAACGCAGGGAGGACATACAGAGTCCACACAGAAGGCAGTCCAGCCAAGTATCGAATCGGAGAACCTCTTGCTGTGAGGCAACAATGTTACCACTGCACCACTGCGCCATCTGCATATCTCAAGACTTTATTATTCTGGACACTGAAAATCTCTCGACCCTCAACGATTTGGCTTTATTAAAGGAAGGTACTGCCTCTTTAACCTCATTAATTTCTATGAAAAAGTAACTGAAGCATTGGATAGTGGTTATGCAGTGCATGCAACTTATCTAGTCCTGGCTAAGCCTTTAACACTATTCCCAATGCAAGCATTATTGACAGACTTCTCCTGATATTGTACAAAGGATATCCTTATATTGTACAATGGATAGCTAACTGGTTTCTGACAGAACCTAGGGATTCTGGTGCAAGACCAGCAGTGCATTTGCTGTTACCCATTCATCGAAGTTACATTTGAAGAGGGAGAGACAGCTGTTAATATTCCAGATAACAGGCATTCTTAGAGGTAGGTATCAAGCATGGCAGCAGGTTTTACTCATGTTTCAATGAAGGCTAAGTTATTTTTTGCAGGTGCTCCTCATGTTGCTGGATTTGAAATCATGATAGATATTACTTTGGAGGAAACAGTAATTTGAGGTCCTGTGTGCTAGGCAGAGGTCACTGTTGAGGAGTCTGTATGAGGTGAAGAACAGGCCTAGGCCTTTGAAGGTGCTCTACATAAGCAAAGTAGCTCAGGCACTTAGCCTTCTTTTTGAGGAAATGTTATGGTCATTTGGGTTGGATCATGTGTCTAGACTGTCTAGACATATGGGTTTTTGTGTGTGTGTGCACGCGTGTGTCTGTGTGCTTGTATGTGTCTGTGTGCATGTGTGTGTGTGTGTGCGTGCATGCGAATGTGTCTTGGCGTGTGTATTTATATATGTGTGTAATATATATATACATATATATATATATATATATATATATATATTTATATATATATATATATATATATATATATATACACACACACACACACACACACACACACACACACACACACATATATATGGGTATGTGCATAGATATAGCTATTCTAACATTTGAATTTGTTCCCCAATCTGGTACCTCCTCTCAACTTAGGAGCAAAAAAAAGAGGTTCTCTGCTCTAGTGAGTGCTTATTATATTTGTAGGCAGGTAATAACATTGCTCTCAACCTTCCATCTCAAAAATGTGGAACTTATGGGCAACATGTGGAACTCTTGCTAAAGTCTTGCTAGCAACCTTGACTAGGAATCTCATAGAATGGTTAAAATGTGTTACTTACTTTTTGATGAATTAATGATTTAGTGTTATTGAATATGGATATCTGTTTAAAAAATCTTGACACTGAATGTCTGGCAGACCCTTTTAGTGTGCAACTGTAAAGAACATGGACTGTAAAACTTAAAATGTTGAACATTCCTCATAATATGGTACACTGGAGATGTACGGATTATAACTCTGGTAAAACACTTGGAACTTACAGACATTTTGATTGTTATTCTACTGGTGGTGTTTATTTATTATGTGACATGCAACTGTTTTTACATCATTAACTACACTCAAAAATTGACACAGATACTATCAATCCATATATCTGTATCTTTATCTATCTATATCAGTCTCTATGTATACAAAGAAAAAAATCAACACCTTAACTTGCATGCTCTGAGGCACAACTTGCACTCCCACACCTGCTGCTAATTAGTTATACTTTCTCTAATTTTGCACAGTGCCTGGTGAAGCGGCATATTCTCCAACACAAGAGATTATCGATGTTGCAAACCTGTCAGCCATCTGTTTTGTTGACCAAAGTGTATCGACAAAACACACTGACATTTGAGAGTTACACTTATTATAGGCACTCCCATGTATATTTGTATCTATATATCTGTCTAGCTGTCTTATCTATCTATATATGTGCACGAATACATAGACACTCATGTACATGGCATGAAGTCCAAACAACTCACACATGCTTTGTTTAAACATTCAGCAGCATGTTAAGGATTTGAAATATTTTCCTTTTTTATGTTACACAATTTGGAAAATGAGAACAAAGGTGTTTATCTCTGTACTGTTTTGGAAATGAAAAAATTATGTCGTCAATTGAAACACGGAACTAATTAGAATTCAGGTTTAATTGAAATGGTGAATGTAAGATGTGTTTTGAAGAGAAAGGCAGCTGGGTTAGGAGTAGTCATTAGAATTTTTTATTTGATGTTTTAAATCATGTGAACTTTTAAGCACATTTTTAAAACTGGTTTTGAATTATAACTTTCATTTCTGAAGAAGTTTGTTTATGAAAAAGATGAAAGCGCTAATTTACTTTCTATTCCCATCCATGGTTCTTATTGCAGTTTTGGTTTTAGATATATAGGTACGGATCTAATTCTAAACCTCAAAATCTCATATAACTGAAACTTATTTTCATGAGATGAAAATCACAAAACCTTGAACACCCAAACCAAACTTAAACAAAACACACACCGTAGTAAATAAAACTTACTTAGGTGGAGGGCTGCACCCCCAACTTATATATATATATATATATATATATATATATATATATATATATATCAACTCTGAGATAGCAGTACAGTGGAGAAAAGGACATGTTGGGCACATGTTTACTTACCCTTGGAAAAAATTGCCATTTGGGTATTCAAGGTTTCGGGATTTTCATCTCATGAAAATGAGTTTTGATTATATGGGTTTTCAGAAAGGATCCATGTGTACATATATGTGTGGTTTTATTAGATGTGATGTGCTTGACGTGTGTTTCAATATTAGATGTATAAAATGGCTTATTTCAGAACTTTTGTATAAGACATTCAGTGGCAGAAAGTTTGTGATTCACCGCAAATGCCCATTTCTTAAGCTTTGCAGTATGTCTTGATTGGATACTTTTCACAGAAAGTATGGCATGACAGTTATTCTGAGTTCTTGCCTTGTCTTCAGTTGGAGATTTTGAAGTTTTGAGGGTGGAAAAACGTGTTTGATTTTTTCAAAATAGCAAGGATTAACTGTCAGGTTGAAATTGTATGTGTAAATCTTCAAATAACAGTACAAACAGTGCAGTCTTTCTGCATGGTGCACACCAGAGACAAGTTTGTCTTTATATGAATGGTGTGACTCCCGTGCACTGGCCCAGCAATCAAGGAGCCTCAATTCTCACCACTAACACCAGTGAGGGGCATCCATATAGAGGAAAGGATAATAAATACACACACAGTAAAGTACAATTTCTCTTAAGAGCACACAAAGATCACAATCAGTCTGGGGCTGGTCTCTCCCTTTCTCTCCAGGTCCACAATCAGACTCCCCACTGGCACAGCTACAGGTTCCAGATCTCAGCCTAGTGGGCAAGCTAAAACCTCCAGCACCCTCTTTCCAACACACACACAGAGTTTGTACAACCACACAAACACCCCTGGGGAAGGCTGGCACAGGTTCTCCAGCTGTGCCCTTTTCTGCCCAGTCTAAAAGGCAGTATCAGTTGCCACCACCCACTAATATTTATCAGCTACTCAAAGGCCACTAAAAGGGTGTCCAATTATTACTGTGGAATATTATTATCCAAATGGTAAGTGCAACTAAACAGTCAAGGCTTATTAGAGTGACTTTGTACAGGTGATCTCTGCCTAACATACAAAGCTATGTCAAACCCAGAGCTGTTAGACATGCTCCACTTAAAGAAATCCCAATCCCTCCAAGCTACAAGCTCTAGGGACCTAAACCTTGGCTCCACAATAAAAAACAAAAAAAACAAAGAAACACACCAAGCCAGCAGGAATTATAGTTAGCGCTTTTGTTTACTTCATAAGCAAACTTCATCAGACAACAGTTAAAAAACACAAGTCATTTAAATATCCCTCCAAAAAGACCAATTAAACAATTAATTACATACTCAAATTGTCCTTAAAGGAACATACACATAAAATTGTTCATGCTATATAAAAATCAGTACATAAATATCAAAGTGTATACAGCAAGCTAAAATACATCCATAAATTGAATTAATAATCATCTAAAACAGGATTTCAATTTTAACATACATTTTATAGATAAATTATCATTCAGCCCAGGAAGGGAATGTGCATTAAACTTCAATTGCCAAATCAGTTCCCTTTCATCTAATTTGGACCACCTCTATTATATTTATCCAACACTTGATAAATGACAAAATTAGAAATGCATGTGACGGAAACTGATTTACATGCCTAGCCAAAGCATTATTCAAATTCAGCTTCCTAATGTTGCACAAATGCTCATAGATGTGCTGTTTCAGGCATCTTTCTGTCCCTCCAATATAAAATGCAGGGCATGCTTGACATAACACCATGTACACATCATTCTTAGATCAACAGTTATATCTGTCCTTAAGCTGGTATACTCTCCCATACATCTCAAAGGAATCAGTAACTTTAATAAATTTACAAAAATGACAGAAACCACATTTTGACATACCACCAAGAATATTAATTCCACAATTACTTTCCAAGGCATTTTTGAGGTTACTACCCTTCCTAAAAATAACATCAGGTTTCTCTCTAATCCTATTATTAATCAATGCATCCTCCCTCAGAAAACACCAATTCTTATTAATAATATACCTGACGTCATCAGCATCAAGTGAGAATGTAGTAATAAATCCACTATATCGGACATCCTCACTCAAATTAGGTTCAAGAGACAATTCACCCGCACCTAAAAAAGAAGTGACCATACCATCTTCCAATAAATTAATCTGTTCAATAAAAGGGGCATCTCGAAATGGTGAGGCAGTATGCAAAAGGGGTTTAAAAGACCTCTTTCTTTTAATACTAACCTCAGCACAAACCTCATTCACCAAGGGGAGTGGGTAACCCCTTTTCACAAACATCTCTGTTAATAAATTACATTCAAGAATGAAGTCATCCTCATCTGTAACCATTCTAGATGCCCTAACAAACTGCCCTTTTACAACAGCCTTCTTTTGATGGTACGGATGAGCACTAGACCAGTGCAAAAAAGCATTAGAAAAAGTGGCCTTTCTAAAAATCTTGGAGGTAAATCTTTCATTAACCAAATCCTTACTTAGTTCGATGTCCAAGAAGGAAATAGAGTCCACATTAAACTCAAAAGTAAACTTTAAAAATTCAGTGAAATTATTCATATGTTCAAACAAAACCTCCGCTAATTCTAAACCACCATTCCAGACCATAAAAATATTGTCCAGATAGCGTGTATACCAGATGACATTATTCTTAATCAGGGCATCCTTAAACAGGAACTCCTTTTCCTAGTGGGTCATAACTATGTTTGCAAAAGTAGCTACACAAGGAGAACCCATTGCTACCCCAGTTTTTTGCAAGTAATAATCCCCATTAAACATAAAATAATTATTCATCAGGACTAATTCCAAAATGTACACCAATGTCTCAATTTCCCTACCATCCACACCTTTGCTAGTAAGGAATCAAATTCAGCTTCCTAATGTTGTACAAATGCTCAGAGATGCGCTGTTTCAGGCATCTTTCTGTCCTTCCAATATAAAATGCAGGACATGCTTGACATACCGCCATGTACCTAACC
>NC_056749.1:610109904-610190594 GCF_019279795.1 Protopterus annectens | reverse complement strand
AAAGTTCTAAGTTGGGAATAGTACAGTTTTAGAAAATATGTAGGGTGATTAAGTTTAAATTACATTTACAAAATATGCACAAGGAAGGAAAGAAATAAGATTGTAGATACAGCCAGGTCATTGTTGCTAGAGTGAAATATACAAAGGTATTCTTAAGATGGAGTAGAAGGCAATAACCAAGTTAAGAGGAGGAAGTTAGATGGCACTGGTAGTTAAGATAACCAGTAAAAGGCTGACAGAGTACTAAAAATAGGAGAGGATGACAGTTTAAGGGGGTGAGTACAGTGACATATATCCAGTGGCTTCTTAGGTAGTCTTTGGCAGCTGAGGCACTCCTTAAAATGGAGAACATCGACATCTATGCAGTGACAGAGACCTGGTTCAAGGCTCCAGAGAGCACCCCTGCATTACCAGGCTATAATTCATACCACACCTTTCAGCCACCTAACCTGGACCAAAACACTAAAGGTGGAGGCATGTCCATATTCATTACGGATATCCACACCTCCAGGCGAGTTGCTCAACATAATGCACCTGAAATTATCCAAGTGCAACTAACACTGGGCAAGACTGCAATCCAGGTTGTAGCTTGTTACAGATCCCCACCATGCCCCAGGATTCCCACTCTTCATTTCTTAAGATACTGGAAAATATTAAGGTACAACCCAATACCTTAATTATGGGTGATTTCAACTACCCCACCATCATCTGGGAAAACTACTCATGTACCAACTCCTTCACTCAATGTTTTCTGGAGTTCATAAATTCCAACACCTTGGATCAGCTTGTCCACACCCCCACCACGGGCAGCAATGTCCTGGACCTGGTCATTACCAATATGGGTAACCGGTGTTCCACGCCAGAGGTCAACTCCTTGCTGGTCAGATCCGACCACAAGCTAATCACCCTAGACATTCATATCCCAGCCCCCATTAAGGAAACTACCATCAAAAACTACTCCAAAGCCAACTTCATGCTTCTTAAGACAGAAGTGGCAAACTTCATGACACCCATGCAGATGGAAAATAGAGGTACGACTGCTGAATCTTACACAAATGCACTGTATAAGCACATACACGAGTGCATGGATCGTGCCATCCCCAACAGAACCAGGACACTATCCTCCAAAAAAAGGAAGCCAATCTGGTGGTCCCCTGCCATAAACAAACTCTACAACAGAAGGAAGAAGCTGTTTCAAAAAAGAGTAAAATCCCAAGATTGGAGGAACTCCCTGGTCAGCCTCAGCAAGAAACTGAGATCCCTCATAAAATCCTCCAAAGCCAGTTATGAAAATAAAATCGCCACTGATTCCAAAGACAACCACAAAGCTTTCCACAGCTATGTCAAGAATCTCAATGGCAACACTCAGATCTGGTCTGAGCTACAGCACAATGGCACTAAATAAACAGAACCAACCAATATTGCCAACACCCTGGCAGATAGGTTCAGTGCTAATATTACCCCCTCTCACCCTCCAAAGGGCCCATCTTAATACCAGAAGAATGCAAAGCCACTGTAATCACGGATGAACAAGTAAAGACCGCACTCTCCAAAGCCAAGAACACAGCATCCATGGGACCAGACAACATCCCAGGCTGTGTACTGCACAAACTACAGAACAAACTGGCACCCCACCTAAGTACCATGTTCAATCATAGCCTCACCTCAGGCTATGTGCCTACTGAATGGTGCACAGCGACAGTTATCCCACTCCACAAAGGCAGTGCCACCACAGACCATGGAAACTACCACCCCATTAGCCTGACGAGCCTGGTCTGCAAGGCCATGGAACGTATCATCTTGGAGCTTATAAACAAAGGCATAGGTAACCTCCAAACCCTGGACCCAACTCAGTTTGGGTTTGTAAAAGGTAGATCATGTCTACTAAACCTGATTGACTTCTTTGAAGCAGTCACTAGAGGCATAGACGAGGGCAAGGTAGTGCACACAGCCTATCTTGACCTCGCCAAGGCTTTTGATACCATCCCCCACTATGGAATTATAGATAAACTCACTAAACTGGGCATAAATCCCTATGTCACAAGATGGGTGGCCAACTGGCTCACTGACAGAACCCACACAGTAAAAGTAGCCGACTCCAAGTCCAACTTCAGACCAGTGATGAGTGGAGTACCACAGAGTTCGGTCCTGGGTCCTCTCCTGTTCGGCATCTACTTCTCTGAAGTGCAGGCCAACACAGAAGGTCTTTGGCTAACAAAGTTTGCAGATGCCTGCAAACTGGGAGCCATAATAGAATCACCTAATGATGTAGACATCCTACAAAAGGACCTCACAGAGATGGATGCTTGGTGTCAAAGTCATGGCCTCAAGCTCAATGCCAAGACATGCATTGTCATCCCCTTTGGGAAAAACTCTGTACCCATGAACTACCACATAGGTGGTAGCTCACTAAACACTGAAAGTATGATAAGAGACCTCGGGACACAGGTGGACAGTAGTCTCTCCTTTGATAATGACATTGCCACAGTAGTAAGGAAATCCTTCTACGTGGCACACCTCATCACAAAAGGGTTCTCCTCTAGAAAAAAGGAGGTCATTGTTCCTCTCTATTCATCCCTCATCAGACCCATTATAGAGTACAATGCCCCATTTGGCATGTATCTCACAAGACACCTACAACAATTGGAAAGGCCACAGAAATACCTCACTAAGAGGATTACCAGCCTCAAACAGATGCCATACGCAGACCGTCTCAAAAAACTCCAGCTCTACTCCGTGGCATATCGCCTACTCAGAGGCGATCTCTGCCTAACATACAAAGCTATGTCAAACCCAGAGCTGTTGTACATGCTACACTTAAAGAAATCCCAATCTCTCCGAACCACATGCTCCAGGGACCTAAACCTTGTCACCACAATAAACAGAACATGCTGGAGGGATAGATTCCTGTCCCAGAGTCTTCCCATACTCTGGAACAAACTACCCATTCATGTCAAGCAAAGCTCCTCATTGGCCCTCTTTAAGAAAAATCTTGACGACTGGATGGGAAATAGAAAATTCACCCTGGGATCACTTCTGTGGCACTGCTTGACAGGGGCACAGGAAAATAATTTTCTTGGGTGGCAAAAGCCAGGGAACCTTTCTGGCTAGGCTTATATAGGCCCCAGGGCAAATAGCCTAGTACCTACCTATGAACCTATGAACCTATGATTTGAATATATTTGGTTGATTAAGTGATCGAACTTCCAATGGGAGTTTGTTCCAGGAGATGGTAGGGTGGTAGCTATAGAGGTTTTGACCCATTTTGCTCTTGGGTTTCTAGATGTGTAGCAAGTCTTGGTGTGAACTTCAGAGTGACCTGGAAGGGGTGTATGAGGAGATAAGAGGAGTTAGGCTGGGGCAGAAGGATGGTTTGTATAAGATAGTGGACAATCTGGGAGAGGCGAAGCTGGTGGGGTAGTTCCAGCCAGTTTAAGTGTTTTAAAGAGAGACAGTGATGAGTTCTATAACTATGATTTGCAGCAAATCTAGCCACTTTGTTGTAGGTATTCTCTAGTTTAGTTAGGAGGGTGGTTTGGAGGTTAGAGAGGATCTGAAAGCTGTATATTAGGCTTGGTAGGAGATAGGCATGAGAGAGCGAGACTTTGACTTCGTTGGGTAGGGACTTTTTGTTTCTATATAACAGGCTAAGTTTTTGATGGGTTTTCCTAATACAATTGTTGACATGCAAATCGAATTTCAGTTGGTCATCTGTCATGACCCCTAGATGTTTTGTGTGGGTTCAACTGTGATAGGCGTATTATCTAGAGAATGGATAGTAAAAGTGGTTTTGAGGTTATTCAGGTTTTTGGGAAGAAAAAGTAAGAGTTTAATCTTTCTAGCATTTAGAATTAGCTGGTTGTTGGAGAGCCAGGTTTCAACAGAGTTGAAGGATTTCTGAGTAATAGAGTGCAAGTCAGAGAGGGTATCTGCAATGGTGATGACAGTAGAGTCATCAGCATATTGGATGAGAGTAGGCTGAGGGCAGGAGTTGTAGTGTAAATTAGTGAAGATATTGAAGAGTAGTGGCCAGGAACAGATCCTTGGGGAACACCCATTTTGATGGGGAGTTGGGGGGCTGAGAGCCATTTTACTGATTGTAGACGGTCAGAGAGATAGCTGGAAAACCAGGCCCTACTAGAGGAGGAGAAATTGAGGTTAGTGAGTTTGTCCAGAAGAAGGGAGCAAGACACAGTGTCAAATGCTTTGGAGAGATCTAGGAATAAGCATGACACTAGTTTATTGTTGTCTCTGGCCTGAGAAATCATATTGATGAAGGATAGTAGGGCAGTAGTGGTGCTATGTTTAGGACAAAAGCAATGTTGTGTAGGGGTGAGCAGATTTTCCTGAAGTAAGTGTTCCATAACTTGCTTACGTATGCATTTTTCTAGTATTTTTGAGAGAGGTGAGAGGATGGCTATAGGTCTGAAGTTTGAGATTTCAGTGGAGTTTCCTCCTTTGTGAATGGGTAGGGTATAGAATTCTTTCCAGATAGAGGGAAATTTGGATTCCGTGATTGACTGGTTAATTAGTATAGAAACTGGGAGGGCTAGAGAGTCTGCTGCTAGCTGGGGAAAGAGGGGAGGGAGATTGTCTGCAGATGCAGAGCAGGGTTTTAGTTTGAGAAGTAAAAATTTAATATAGCTGGTAGGTATAGGTTTAAGGGAGAAGGTGTTAGTAGAGTCCAGACTTGAAGGGGGATCTGGAGGAGTTTTAGTGTTAGAATTAGGGGGGATAGGACTTATCTACTTACTGATGGATTCTATGAAGTAGGAGTTGAAGTTTGATGTGGTTTCAAGGGGTGTATTTGTTGGGGGTGGGATTCGGAGATGAGGGGTTACCAGGGTGGAGTATTTGATTTATTGTGTGCCAGAATTTCTTGGGATTAGATCTTTGAGAACTGGGTGGGTTATTGTAGAAGTCCTTTTTGTCTTTATTGACTTGCTTTTTAGTAAGGTTTATGAGGTCTTTATATTTTTGCAGGTGAATGAGGCAGTTAGTGTTTACCCAGGTTGTCCACATTCCATCTCTAGCTTTCATCAAGGAGCAAGTGGCATTAGTTAACCAGAGGGATATGTTAGATTTGACACAAATTGTGTGGAGTGGTGCCAATGAATTAAGTATATTTAGGAAAGTAGAGTTGAATGTAATGACTGCTTCATCTAAAGGGAGGTGGAACAGAAAAGGCCCAAGGCAGGTGGAGACTGGCACAAAAACAATCAGACAGTCGGGTAAGTTTGCTGAAAGGAACTGCAAAGTGAGACTGTCAGGAAGAGTGGAGCATGAAGTTGCTGGGGAAATTGTAGAATAACAGGAAAGAGAGGAAGAGTGGACAGTGAGGGCAGTTAGCAAGGGGGTAAGAGAGAAATGCCACAGAGCCTACAAGTGAGAGAGGATAATATTCTTAGGTTAAAAAGTAGAGAAAAGTTTTAGGACTATGTAACAAGGAGAGGAAAACTCTCAGCTAGTGCAGCAGAGAGAGTACAGTTGAAAGGGTGAATAGAGAAAGCAGGTTGGGGCATGCAATTAAAGAGACAAGATGGCTGAAGGTAAGAGAGACTGGAGGGGGGCAGTGGTGATGTAGAAGGGACCATCGGGCTAAAAACACAAGTTTAAAAAACTTAATAATGTAATACAGTTGACTGAATATTAATATTTTATTGTTAATTTGTTTGCGGTGCTTACTTTATGCTAACTTAAATATATACAGTTGCCAACATAGACCCTTAAATGTAGGTTACTTTGGAATGCAAACCAATACTGACTCCCTAATCATTATGCATGCTTCAACTCCAGTAGTGAATTCATTCACAGATAAGAATCAGAACATCTCAGTAAAGATGAATGGTTGTACTCCTGTTTTCATTATTTGTCATCTGCCACTGATCATCAGTGACTACCATATCTCTCAACTGTTCAGATTTTCAGAAACTGTTCAGATATTTTCCTTATATTTTTGTGTGTTTGTCATAAAATTTTCTGGCAAATCACTGTGGGCTAAAATTACATAATAATGGCAGACATTTTGAGTTTATCAGAGCAATATTTAAAATCTGTGTCTATTTGCGGGCCTTTGTTCCCCAACAATTTTAGGGTCTGTCCAGATTTCTACAACCAAGAGGTCGAGAGGAATATGGGAACCACAGAGTCACCTATGTGTAACATAGGGAAATATGCTTGCAAATTATCTTTTCAAGCTGCCATTTACCATATGCATCTAGTGCTAACATCCAGTACCATTTTAAAATTTTGTTGAAATTTTTCATCTCAGTATTCACAAAAACGTAACAATTTTTGCAATTTATACCATTAACTACACTTTAACTAACATTTTGTACTTAATGTTAAGTAAAATCTATACAAGTAATGGCAATATTCTTACAAAATGCTATAATATGTGGTACGGAAAGTCTTAATAAGTAAGAAGTGTTTTACTACAAACTTGGTTTCATCATTGTTGGCTACAAGTCAGAGTTCAATAGTTACTTGAAAACATTTCAGTACCAAAGAGAATTCCACAAAAGGTGTGAAATGAGGTGAAAATGTGTCCATTCATTTTCATGAGGCAGTGGAGACAGTGTTCTCTCTGTATGACTGAGAGATTTCTTTACTATAAAGTACTTCTCCTGGAAAGGATTACAGTTTCAGTGTAAGAGTAGTTGTACAGAAGGCTTTATTGATGGGGCCTGACTCCAACTTCCTAAAGGAGTTTGGTCTCACTTTTGAGAACTTACAGTCAGAAGGAAAAGTTGGAAGAGAGTTTAGTGTGGTCTTTTTGTATTGCTTATTTTTTCCTATATTTATAACAAAACTGGTTGTTTTCTATGAAAGGAAGAATTATGAATTTAGACCCTTTTGAGGAATGTGTTAGGGATAGATAATCATCATGGTAGAAGACTGCTGTAGCATCACAATGTAATATAATTGAACCAGACAGCTGCTAAATATTACAGGTATGTTCAACTTTTATTACTTCTGAGATATTGTAATTGAACTGTGATGAATTACTCATTCTCCACTGTCGTATTTCACATGCACATTGAGGAAGAAGTGTGAAGTACATGTTTAGTGTACATTTGTTGCATTTTTCCTTAAGGGGTGTACTGTTGTGCAGTATTAGAATTTATCTGTGTACTTTCTAAGCTTCCCACTATAACTGTGGTTTGGGAGGGGCAGTTATTTCCATGTGTGGGTAGGCTTTTTCAACTTTTGGGCTAATTTGTACAGATTAGTTGAGTATTTGCTTATTTGAGTAAGTGTGCATGTGTGTGGTTTGAGGTTAGTCATCTTGTTTGTGCGTAGTGGACAAGAATATGTGTGCTACTAGCTGCAGCTTCCCTTGGATGATTCATAGCATATTAACTGCTCAGTGAGACACTTAAAAGACTTGCTAGCAAAATATAAAATCACTGCTATATATTGGTCCACATTAGCCTAGTTAGGTATATGTAGCATAGTGATCCATGATGAGAACACTTGGATTTCTCTCACACTTTGTTTACATAATAAAGGACAAGCTGGAGTCAGAGACAATCAGCAGAAGACTGAGATGTAGCATTTTCCTTATATTTCTGCAGTTTGTATATAAAGCTTCAAATTAATGCCATTATTCATATATTAATGTGTATAAACACTCTGGCTACATTTTTTAACAATGCAAGCAATTATAACTTTGCTACCTCGTTCTTTATTGTAATGCCATCTGACATCCATTTCCCCAGTGTTGATGTCTTCATTTTATTTTTTACTATAACACTGTCTGTAGAATGTTTGCATTTTGAAGTATGGGGGCATACCTTTGGAGATGTAAGTACTGTGTGTGAAATGCCAGCCTCATCTGTCATATATTTTTGCCTTTCCATCCATCCATCCATCCATCCATCCATCCATCCATCCATCCATCCATCCATCCATCACCCCTTTTTCTCATTTTTGCAGATGGGGTCAGGATGTCACTTCAACAGTGATAATCATCTAGAGCCAGTGTTTACACAAACAGGTGACTAGCCCTACAGCATATCTTCTAGCAAACATATTGGGCTGGATTCAATAAAGCCTACACTAAGTGTACACTGTTCTGAGGAATAGACAACACAGACATAACACGCACCTTTTCCTCTTAATTTTAGTTTTCCTACTGATATTTTTGCTGCTTTAAATATTGACAGAGATTCATAAAGGTTACCACAAAGTGTAGACTGCATGTACACAGCGTAATCTTTCTGAGTGACTAGAAAACACAAAAAATGAGATAAGAATTTTATTGAATACATATCGTGTACACTTAGTATACACTAAGTGTACACTTTGTGTAGGCTTTATTGAATCCCAGGGATTGTCTACTGCTGCAAGACAACACCATTGCTAAGTAATATTATCATGAGCACACAATGTTTAAAACAAAGTATTTACTTATTTCTAAGCAGCAATATGTTGTCTGGCCTCAGCAGTTGATGTCCATATGTATTAGTGAAAAGTTGTAGGTAACAGATGTGTCTGCTAATAACTGGACAAGGGCAGATAGGTTTGCTCTTGTGTAAGCTTGGAGTAATGTGGTATGAGATGATTTGGCTCATTTTTTGTCCTAGAGCCACAGTGAATTATTTGGACATGAGCATCAGAATTTGTGTTGGATATAAAACCTTTGATTAGCTCATTTTTACTTGACTCAGTGGTATAATTTTTGCTATTTTGATTTTCTTACGGTATTAGAATAAATATCTTTGCCCAGCATAATATATATAAACTGCTTTTAGAAAACATTAATTGTGATTTCTGATGCAGACTTGTGTATCATAATTCTTCCATATTCAGAGTTATCCTATTCTTGTTCCTGGTATACAAATGAGTTCTCTGGAAGTGCATTTATTTATTAGCAGTAAAGGACTAAAATGGGGATTGGAAACCTTCTGTACACATGGATGAAGCAAATCACATTTCCTCCTGGCAATTTTTTTCTTCAGATAATCCATTATTCTGCTCACTTTCTATGTTTCTTTGTCATGGTGCTTACTTGATTGTGTGGTATCAGACAATTCTTACCCCAAATCAATTTTATTTGCTATTATCAATCTACATTTATGTAAAAAAAAAATACAGGGGTGCTTTTTGTTTCTCTTTTTTATTGTGTTTCTCCCTTCTGCCTGCCAACCATCATCCCTCCCACCACTGACCAGTCAGCCAATCATTCCCTTTCCCCACTGTGACAGTCAGTGAAGAGGGATTGTCGTTTAGGTAGCCATTGGGGCTTTTCTTGCTCAGAACTGGTGGTCAAGGACACAGCATACACAAATGCCATAGATATAGCCAACCTGCTGGCAGACAGGTTCAGTGAAGACCTCACCCCTCTATCCCCCCTATCAGTAAATCAGGATATCCCGAGCACCTGCCCCACTCCCCATATCTCTAGGGAGCAAGTCATCACTGCCCTCTCAAAGGCAAAAAATACAGGTGATATTGAAGATGGTTAACCCACCCGTAAGTTCGCGCAGGAATGGGCGTGACCTCCGTGATTGACATGTCGGAGGGTGGCGATTCACAACGTAAATTGGCCATGATTGACACGGAATTCATAGTGTATGTAAAATGTAAAAGATGCATTCAAAGAAAAAAATGTAATTAAATTCATAAAATTACATATGTACATAAGAAATCATGAATCCAAATCCATTTATAAACTATAAATATAAACAAATATTTATAAACAAATATTATAAACAAATAAACTGTCATTTCATGGCTAAGATGTGGTAGGGGTTTGTAGTGGCGTAAAAAAATATACATCACCGTTGTGGTATGTTGTTGCTGCACTTAAAGTTGAAGCATTTCACATTAAGTTTAATCTGATGTGCTTTGTGCAAATCGATGAATAGTATCCACATAGTACTTCAACTGTCCATCTCCAAAACTTGGAATGTTATTGGAGGGGACTCAGGTGAGCTATCCTAGAAACACTGAAGAGTGGCCAAGGGTCCTGTAGCCCACCATGAAAAATGAGCAACTAGTAATAATAATACCTCTCAAGTGTACCTCATTACGAGGAATGTTCCTCATTTGGGGTCTTAAAACATTCATGTTCCTCGAAGTTCAACATGGAAAGGATCTATCACAAATTTAGTGTTAGCAATTTTAACTGATCTCCATGGTTTGTTGAATCCCAAAAGAATTACAGGTCTTGATCCCACAGGAGTTAATCATCAAAGAAGTTCAATTTTTTTAATCCAGCAAGCAGTAATGGTAAACTTGAAACTCATTTAGTCTCTGTACCATCTTGTGAGTATATTTGACTTTAACTTTATTAATTCAGTCTATCCTGTCCAGCACTCAGTACTAAAGTGTCATGCATGTGTAGCTGATTACCTTTCATCCAGACTACTGTGCAGACAGACTGTACTCTGCCCCAGTAATCAGAGTGATACTTTTGGCTGTGGAGTAAGACAGGTGCATCTCATGACACAGGCAAATCACACAGGATGCATAAGAAACAGCTGAATCTGCAAGACACAGAACAGGTGCATTGAGAGGAAAAGGAGTAACATTGCAAGGTTCTATATTTGTTATTCTTACAAGGAAAAAGTTCGACAGCTATCAATCAAAAGGTGGGAGGTGTACTGACATCACTGTGACAGGCAGGGTTTGGGCATGGCTTGCTACTGCACATTGGGTGGGTTAACCATCTTCAATATCGCCAAAATACAGCCTCCATGGGACCCGATAACATCCCAGGCTGCATCCTACATGAACTCAGGCAGGAACTTGCAGCACCATTAGGTACCCTGTTTAACCAAAGCCTTTGTACCAGCTTCATCCCAGCTGAGTGGAGGACAGCCACTGTCATACCTTTGCACAAAGGTGGAGTGCCCACCAATCAAGGAAATTATAGACCCATCAGCCTAACTAGCCTGATCTGCAAGACCATGAAATGAATTATCATGGACCTCATTAACAAGGACATTGGCAACCTCCAAACACATGATCCCACACAGTATGGTTTCATCAAGGGGAGGTTATGCCTGTTAAATTTGGTCAACTTCTTTGAGACAGTCACCAAAGCCATGGACGAGGGGAAGATGGTGCACACTGCCTACCCTGACCTGGCCAAAGCCTTTGATACTACTCCCCACTCAGGTATAATAGATAAACTCTCTCAACTAGGCATCAATCTGTATGCTACCAGATAGGTAGCACCCAGATGGGTAGCAAACTGGCTCACTGATAGAACCCACCTAGTCAAAATAGGGTAAGTCACTTCAAACAGTAGACCCATAACGAGTGGTGTACCCTAGGGATCAGTCTTGGGCCTCTGTTGTTAGGGATATACTTTTCTGAGGTGCAGGCCAAAACCAGTGGGCTATGCCTGACCAAGTTTGCAGAGGACTGCAAGCTGGGTGCCATCTAGTGATGTGGGCATCCTCCAAGAGGGTCTCACCCAAACAGATGACTGGTGCTAGAAATATGGCCTCAAACTGAATTCCAAAAAATGCATCATCATCTCCTTAGGGGAGAGTGATATCCCCACAAATTATCACATTAATAACAAGGTCCTAAGCACGCAGTCAGTCTTGAGGGACTTGGGCACCCAGGTTGATAACAAACTGACTTTTAACCACCATGTTGCTTCCGTTCTACGGAAAGCTTTCATAGCTTTACATGGCCCACCTCATTAGTAAGGGTATCTCATCCAGGGACAAGGATGTCATAACATCCCTGTATTCTTTCCTTATAAGACCCATTATTGAGTACAATGCCCCTTCGGCATGTACCTCACAAAGCACATGCAGCAGCTGGAGAGACCACAGAGGTTCCTCACTAAGAGAATCCAGGGCCTCAAACATCTACCCTACACAGATAGGCTAAAATCCCTGGCCCTCTACTCAGTCTCATACAGACTCCTCAGAGGTGACCTCTGGCATACAAAGCAATCTCAGACCCCACCTTGATGGGACTGCTGCATATCTGTAAGTCAAGCTCCACTCAAGTAACCTGCATGCGCAACCTCAACCTGGTCTGTGACATCAATAGGACTTGTTGGTGGGACACATTTGTTGTTCTTGAGACTCCCCCTTCCGTGGAATAGACTCCCTCTCCATGTCAAGCACAGTATCTCATTAACCCTTTTTAAGCACAACCTGGATAACTGGAGGGGGAACAGAGAATACACCTCTGGGATTCCACCTGTGTCCCTGCTGGACACAGGCATTGGGTGCTGACTTGTCGGAACATGGGCCAGATTCTTGGCTAGGCTTGTAAGGGCCTCAGGGTCAATAGCCTAGTAACCTCCTATGAACCCTAACAATTCTTCCCTTGACAGCTGACATGCATGCTCATGGGTGAAGGCCCTACAGTGATCTCTCATCTGATAGATGTGCATGCTTCCATGCATGCCATTCTTAGAATGCAGTATCCCATCAGAAAGTTACCGATGAAGCAGCTTGGTAGGAGTTGAGCATGTGTCCCTGGCTGACTCTCCACATACTACCTCTCTGTATTCTTCAGTGAGATCAAACAATGTTGCAATGAAGATTTCTACCCTTCCCCAGGATGGGAGAGATTTAAGTCAATGCCACTCACTCCTCCCCAGTCTCCATCAGGCCATGAGCCTCTATTTGGGTGATTTGAGTCACAGTTATAGTATCACAGAAAGCCCTGGCACTGTGTTCTGTATCTTTATAGTCACTCACTCCAGGGATCTCAGCCTAGCCTGTGATATTAACAGAACATGCTGGAGAGATAGCTATATCTCCCAGAGATTGCCGCTCATCTGGAATAAACTCCAAATTCACGTGAAGCATACCTCCTCAATGACCCTATTCAACAGCAACCTAGACAACTGGATGGGAGACTGCAAATTAACTCTGGGAGGTAGCATCTATGTCCCTTATGGACAGGGATAGTCAGTGCTGATCATAGACTTGCTATGCAAATAATGACCATCTAACCAAGGTCAATTTGGGAACATGGGTATAACATGGCTAGACTTGTAAAGGCCCTAGAGCCATTAGCCTAGTAACCTCCTATGGCCCTATTAACATTGCCACAGTAGGATTTCCTTCACTGAATCCTTCACTTCGCATGGTAATCCATAATTTCAGTTTCTATTTCTTTAAATTCTCTATTACTAATCCTCTTTTCTACTTTCCCCCTTTGTTTTCTTATTTTTGTATTGTAAAATTTTCCATAGCCAGATGTGTTTGCCTGTATTTCTCTGCAAATCTCTTTGGTGCCACTTTTTGGTATTGATTTGTTTTGCTTTCTCCTTTGCATAAATATTGCACCATATTAAATTTGTCTTTGCCATTACCTTATATCTTCTTCCAATGTCTCCCAGTCTCTGTGTTTCTCCTTACTTTGGAGATTCATTGTTCCATCATACTATGACATAACCTGTGTTAGGCTTTCTACACTAAATCCTTCACTTTGCAAGTATTCCTTAAATTTAGCTTCTATTTGTTTAACTTCAACTTTACTAATCTTCTGGTTTGTGTTCCCCCTTTGTGATCTTATTTTTTGTATTGTGAAAGTTTCCATATCTGGATACCTTTGCCTGTAATTCTCTTCAAATATCTTTTGAGCTGCTTTTTGTATTGATTACTTTGGCTTTCTCTTTTGCATAAATACTGCAGTATATGAGATCTCTTTTTCCCATGTCCATGTTTATTTTTATGCCTTTCAAAAATCTCTACGTTTTCTTCTTTATACATTTTTTTACTGAATACATTTTTATTGATTTTCACAAACATAAACGTATGTATATCAAAGAAATAATTACATAATCAAAGCTTAAAGTGAAGAAACAATTCCAAAAACAAACATTACAAAACCAACTATTTACATAGGATGTCTGTACTTGAAAAAAACTTTGTTTTCTTGGACGTGTCTTTGAATTAGATTATACTTTATTACAGTCTTCTGTTTCCAGCACTTGATTTACATTCTGCCATGCAATGCTTAAGGAAGTAGGTTGTTCTGTTCTTCCCTTAATGTTTTCAATTCCAACTGCCAGACTGATAAAACCATGTTCTTGAAATGCTTAAAATTGGGAGGAGTTACAGCTTTCCAGTTCTGTGAAATATTTTTCCTTGCAATAGCAAGGAGAGTCCACAAAATTACATATTTTTGCCTTGGAACACAAGAAGGCACAGATGTATTCAACAAAACTAGAGATTTTGTAAGCTGAAAATTATCAGTGAAAAGTGCCTGTAACAAATAATCAATACTTTCCCAATATTGTTTAAGTAAATGGCATTCATAGAACATGTGTTGCCAATTGGCTATTGATTGTGATTTACATCTCCAACATTTATTTTCTTTATTATATATTAGTTCTAATTTGTGTGGTGTTAAGTATGCTCTATGTATAAATTGCCATGTGAAAAGTTGCCAGTATAGTGATAAAGATGTTAGTTTTGGAGATGTAAGTATTAGTTTTTTATCTTTATCATCTGGGATTTTACCATTGACTGTTTCATAGTATTTCCGTATATTTAGTTTATTATGAACTCTTGTTTCTTTAACTAATTTGTACAATATTGATAAAATTCCTTTCCCATTTGTGGGAAATTCCATCAGTGTTATTAAATGCCCTATGAACTTAGGAACCTTTCTCTAACAGACTTCTGCATTATTGCCTGTTGGTTTAAAACTGTTTGTCTTTATCCCTGCAGTGTTAACCACATATTATTTTCAAGGTTGAACTCACTAATAATTTGCTCTATCATTAGTACTTTATTAGGGTTTATCAACTGATGCCAGTAAATTAGACCTTTCTTACTAAGTGTTTTAACTGCTACTGAGTCCTGAATTATAATATTATTTAGTGTATATGCTATTGGGAATATGAAAAAAGACCATGCTTTTATATCCGGAGTTTTGTTTACAAAGTGCATAAAACTCTTTAGGGTATTGATAATGTATTTTGGATTTATATTTTTGTGTTTCCCTGTTGCCATATATTCCTTCAATAACCAAAGTAAGCTATTTGGTACTATTTCCATATGTTTATTTATTGTATCATGAGTGTTTTTTAACCAGATTTTTTCATGTACTAGTTTCCATTTGGAAGTATATTCTTTGTTTAACCATAGAGAAACTGTTTTTAAAGCTGACAATTGTATGTGTCCTTCCAAATCTGATAAGCCTATTCCACCTTCTTCCCATTTGTCAAAATGATGTCTTAGGGCAACTCTAGGTTTTTTAGGGTACCATAAGAATTTTGTTTTTAACCCCTCAAATTGTTTTAAATATGATTTAGGTGGAGGTAGTGAGCAAGCTTGTATAAAATACAGAAATTTCGGGAATATAATCATTTTAATTCTATATCATACTTCCTCCATGGTAAAAAATAGCTTATTCCATTTTTGTATGAGTTCTTTGATACCATCTAAAATCTCTTTATGGTTTAGTTGTACTGTTGTATTCATGTCATTTGTAATTTTAACTCCTAAGTATTTGAATGTATCATTTTTAGATGGATATTTATATTTTTATTTAATAATTGTTTGTCCATATTTATTAGCAACATATTGGTCTTATTTTCATTAAATGATAGTCCAGAAATCTACTTAAACTGTTTTGTTGCTTTCCATAGTTCTTTTAATGTGTTATTATCTTCTTTTAAAGTTGATAAAATGCTGTCTGCAAATAGTTGAATCTCTAACTCAAGGTCAGTATCTAGTTGAATTCCTTGAATGTTTGGGTTTGCCCATAGGAAATTTGATAATGGTTCTATTACTAATGCAAATAACAAGGGGGAAGTGGACAACCCTGTTTTGTACCTTTTGTAATGGTAATAGACTCTGACAAACAGGATCCTATTTTTATGTACGTCTAAGATTTATTGTAAAGAGACCTTATTAGTGAGGTAAAATGTTTCAAAAAGCCATACTCCACTAGTGCAAGCTAAAGATATTCCCAATTCATGGAATCGAATGCACTGTTAATATCTAGGCAAATGACATTCATTTTATTTTTTCTTTTGTTTATGAAAGCAATAAGGGACAAAATTCTCTTTATATTGTCATGTGTATTTCTGTTTTTAATGAATCCTGTTTGATCGTTCTGCATCAATAATGGCAATATTTGTTTTATTCTGTTTGCACAAACTGTCATTAATATTTTATAACCTATATTTAGTAAACTTATGGGTCTGTATGAAGTACACTCATCCGTTTTTTTATCTTCTTTCAAAATTGGTGCTACTTGAGTGTATTTCCAAGAAGGAGGGCATTTATTGCCTTCTTTAACTGATGTGAACACACTTAGTAATAGATTTAAAACATTAGATTCTTTAGTAGTTTAAACATCTCCCGTGTCATATTATCATTACCTGGGGCTTTGTTTAATTTTAGTTTCTTGATTTGTGCATGGTTATATCTTTATCTATTATTTTTCTGTGTTCAACTGATAATCTTACTCTTATATTTTCCTTAAGGGATTTTTAACTGCTTCACTTGATTCCACTTTATGTTCTTGACTATTGAGTTTATTAAAATACACTCAAGATTTCTAGAATTCCTTCTAAATCTGATACTTTTCTTTTTTTGTGTATATTGAATATTTCTTTGATCTGATTTGCCTTTATCATTCTTTTTGTCCTGCTAGCTATTCTCCTTTGATATTTTGGATTCATAGAGTAAGCGCATAGTTTGACCTTCTCTAGATTAATCATTGTTTCATGGTTCAATATCTCCAAGTATTTTTTGTTTAGGTCTTCTAATTTTTTTTCTGAAGCTAAGTTGCCTTTATAAATATCTAATTTAATTTTGTCTATTTTAGTTTGTAGTTCTGCCAGTTCTTTATTCCAAAGCTTGTTGTTTTTATACCAGGCTACCGTCTTCCCATATAAATGCTTTCATTGCATCCTATATATATATATATATATATATATATATATATATATATATATATATATATATGGGTCTACTTCACATGTTCGAAATTTTAGAAAGCCAAAACCCATATGGCCGAGACCATATGTTCGACTTTCAAAATGTCGAACATGTGAAAAAAAAAAAACACACTTTTTAAATGCTAGCAATAGCCCCCCTGCACCCCCCCCCGTAACTTTAATATACCAACTCCAAGATCGCACTACAGTGTGGAAATGGAAATCTTTCCATTCTGCACTGTTCCGAGATGCTGATTCCCCATGGTCGGCATTTCAAATGTCGATCATATGGTCTCAGCCATATGGTCTTCGACATTATGAAATGTCGACCATATGAAGGGGACCTATATATATATATATATATATATATATATATATATATATATGTCTGCTATCTCGTCTATGAGGTTTAAATCTAGAAATGTTTACATCTCTGCAGTACAGTACTGTTTAAACTCTTTAAGGTTTGCTATATAGGCTGGAATTCTTTTGATTGTAAGTTTTCTCTTAAAGTTAAAATCCATTTCAAAAGTTATTGCATAATGGTCTGAGAAGGGGCAGGTGATTGTTTTAACTTTGCTTATTTTTGTGGTAAGATCTTTTGGTATAAACACTCTATCTATTCTAGAAAAGGTGTTATGTCTATGTGAGTAATGTGTGAATATCAATGAATCTTGTTCAGCATATGTGTTAATGTCCATTAAATTATGAGTCAGTAAACTCTGTAAGTAACTTTGATAGTGGAGATTTCTTGCATGTGTTTTTAGCATCTGTGCCCTCTTCTTTCATTATACAATTAAAGTCTTCAGCAATTATTGTATTACCTTTGGAATGTTGTATTATGCTCTCTACATGTTGTTCGGCTACCCTGACACCTAGCTCTGGTATCCAATAGTTGTTTGCCAGGGTATAAGCCAATCCATTTATTAATACTGACACTAAAAAAAAACATTTCTGAGTCATCATTGACTGTATTTATAATCGTGGGCATCAAGGTAGTCTTTCTCCATAATATTGCCACACCTCTCTGTTTTTTATTTATTCTGAACTTGCTAATAATGTGTAATTATGCATATTCAACTTGTATATATTTTACATTGTTTACTTTTGTACATATTGCACTCTGTTTACTATATTGTTCTCTGCATGTTCATTTACACTATACTCTGTACTAAGTAGACTATGGTTCATAGGTTCATACTAGGCTATCTGCCCTAGGGCATTTATAAGCCTAGCCAGAGTGTGTTTGGCTTTCGCCACACATTTTAAATTAATTTTGCTATGCCCTTTTTCGAGGTTAGTATACTGTGCCTCTGTCTAACAGTGACACAGAAGTGATACCCGGGGTAAACCTATGATCTCCCATCCACTCATCAAGATTCCTCTTGAAGAGAGTCAATGAGGGACTCTGCCTAACCTGGACTGGGATTTTATTCCAGAGTGAAGGGAGCCTCTGGGTTATGAATCTGTCCCTCCAGCATGTCCTATTTATTTCAGTGCTGAGGTTCAAGTCTCTCGAGCACATAGCTCGAATGGATTTGGATTTTCTGAGGTGCAGCATGTCCATTAATTCCGGGTTGGACATGGCTTTATAAGTCAGGCACAGATCACCTCTGAGCAGGCGGTATGCCACTGAGTAGAGCTGGAGTTTCTTTAACCAGGCAGCATATGGCATCTGTTTGAGCCCTTTGATCCTCTTGGTGAGGTACTTTTGGGGTCTTTCCAGTTGCTGCAGGTGTCTGGTAAGGTACATCCCAAAAGGGGCATTGTACTCAATTATGGGCCTGATAAGAGATGAGTAAAGAGGCACGATGACCTCCCCTGATCTAGATGTGAATCCCTTCATGATTAGGTGGGCTATATAAAATGTTTTTCTAACCACTTTGGCCACGTGGTTGTCAAATGAGAGATTGCTATCAACTTGGGTCTCCAGGTCCCTAATTACTTCTACTGTACTTAATGGATTACCACGTATGTGGTAATTTGTGGGCACTTTGTTTTTGCCAAAGGGGATGACTATACACTTTTTGGCATTTAGCTTGAGGCCATGGCTCTGGCACCAGTTGGCTGTTTCTATGAGGCCCTTTTGGAGGATGCTTGTGTCGGCTGGAGAGTCTATTATGGCGCCCAGTTTGCAGTCATCTGCGAACCTGGTCAGCCACAGTCCTTCTGTGTTGGCCTGTACCTCCGAGAAATATATACCGAACAAGAGAGGTCCCAGGACTGAGCCTTGTGGGATGCCACTTGTAACTGGTTTGGAGTCTGACATGGCTCCAGCAATTCTAACCATGTAGGTTCTGTCCTTGAGCCAGTTTGCAACCCATCTAGTGACATAGGGGTTTATATTTAAGCTGGTGAGCTTATCTATAATGCCCGAGTGGGGTATTGTATCAAAGGCTTTTGCGAGGTCCCGGTAGGCTGTGTGGACCACCTTCCCCTTGTCAATGGCCTTGGTGACTGTTTCAAAGAAAATGACCAGGTTTAAGAGGCAGGATCTGCCCTTAACAAAGCCGAACTGGGTAGGATCCAGTATCTGTAGGTCCCCAATATCTTTATTTATGAGGTCCATGATGATCCTTTCCATAGCTTTGCAGACCAAGCTAGTCAGGCTTATAGGGCGATAGTTTCCAGGATCCGTTGAGGCACCACCTTTGTGGAGAGGGACCACTGTTGCTGTACTCTACTCTTTGGGTACATATCCTGTAGTAAGGCTGAGATTGAACAGTAGTTTTAGGTTTGGGTTTAGCTCTTCTTGGAGTTCATGTAGAACGCAGCCTGGGACACTGTCTGGTCCCATTGATGCTGTGTTTTTTGCTTTGGAGAGGGCGGCTCTTACCTGACCATCTGAGATTTCAGGGGGGCAGCACTCTGCTGGGATAGATATTTGCCCTTTTGGTGGGGGGGGGGGGTTTGCACTGAACCTGTCAGCTAGGATGTTGGCAATGTCTGTGGGTTCGGTGTATTTTTTGTCATTTTGGACTAATTCTGAGCATATCTGGGAATTCCCACCCACCCCAGGTTCCTAACATAACTAAAGAAAGCCTTGTGATTATCCTTAGTGTCCTGTGCAATTTTTCTCTCGAAGCTGGCCTTAGACGATTTTATGAGTGCCTGTAGCTTTTTGCTAATACTGATCAGAGATGCCTTCCCTTTTTGGGATTTTGCTCTATCATGTAGTAGCTTCCTCCTTCTATTGTATAGTTTGTTTATGGCTGGGGTCCACCAGACAGGACGTCTGCCTTTGGAGGATTGGGTCTTGGTTTTATTTGGGATTGCATGATCCATGCATTCCTGAAGGTGTTCATAGAATGCATTTATAAAGGATTCTGCGGTCTGGGCCGTATTTTCCACAGGCCCAGGGGCTTTGAAGGATTCCACCTCGGGTTTGAGGAGTGTGAAATTTGCTTTAGAGAAGTTTTTCACTGTGGTTTTCTGGGCAGGGGGTGGGGTCGGGGTGTGAATATCCAGTGAGATTAGTTTATGGTCTGATCTTACCAGTGAGGGATACACTTCTGGTCTGGAGCATAGAGTCCCCATGTTGGTGATGATCAGGTCCAGTATGTTTTCCCCTCTTGTGGGAGTGGTAACAAGTTGTTCTATAGCATTTGAGTTTATAAATTCTAGGAACCTTTGGGCTAGGGTGTTGGGAGCTAGAGTAATGCTCCCAGTCTATGTTTGGGTAGTTGAAGTCGCCCAATATAATGGTGTTTGGAGAGACCTTCATATTTCCAGTGTTCTCAGGAAGGCCGAGTGGGGTTCCTGGGTTTGGGAGGGTGGTCTGTAGCAGTCCATAAACTGGAAGGCAGTTTTACCCATTGTTAGTTGCACATGGATAGTCTCTGCTGCTTCATGCTGTGCCACCAACCTGGAGGTGTGGGTATCTTTGATGAATATTGATACTCCCCCTCCTTTTGTGGTTCGGTCCAAGTTTTGGGGCCGAAAAGCATGGTATGAGGTATAACCTGGTAGTGCTGGGGTGCTCTCGGGAGCCTTGAACCAGGTTTCTGTTACTGCACAGATATCGATGTTCTCCATGCTAAGGAGAGTTTCGAGTGCGTGCATCATGACGTTTAGACTTCTGGTGTTGAGTAGCATTACTCTTAGTTTCTTATCCCTTGTGATACCTATGGAGGTGGGTTTGTCTTTTGAGCCTTGCCTAAAAAAAGCACTATGGGGGTAGCAAGAGCCTTTGCCAATATCCAAAAGCCCAGGGGTGACAGGTGCAAGCCATCCCTAGCAAAGCATCGTGGCTTGTCGAGCATGTCATCCCAGGCTGACAGGCATTGGATCCCCTTTGAATGACACCAATACTTAAGCCAGTTGTTGAAATTGATCATCTTGTCTTCATATTGTGGCATCATTCTTGGTGAGGGTAAGATGCTTACTCAAGGTCAGGGTCATACCGCCCTGGGCTACATGCTCAGAGAGCTCCTCTATGTCTCTTTTCATGTAGTCCAGGGAGGTACCTCTCAGGTCATTCACACCAGCCTGGGCCTCCACTGAAAATGGGTACAACTGACCCAGTGGACTTTCCCATTAAATAAATAAAAATTAATTTTATTAATGTCTTGCTGTATAAGATGCTTTTCTTACAAAAATACTACTTGTGCTTTACATAGCTTAAGATATCTTTGTAATCTTCCTTTTTTACAGTTGTTATTTAAGCTACTGACATTGATAGAGATGCATTTCACAGCTGGACTAACTATACCTTTGTATTTAACCATTGACCTGCTTTTGTGTTTGTACATAATCTATATTTTTTGTACTTCCTCGGTTGCTTCTTTTACCAAACACTGAAGCTTATTTGTCTATATAATGTTTTTCTTGTATCTGTTGTATTAATGAACACAAATGTGTATTTGAAGCTTTTGGCAGTTTTTGTTGTGTAAGTGCTTTTCTTTCAGCTAAGTTCTCTCTTAATCTTTTTGACTATCTTCTATTTGGACATTCTGGGCTTGTTGCATAATAGTAACAATATATAATTTCTTTCTTATCCTCACTAGTCCACTCTATCATCTTTATGGCTCTTTTCTGGCCTATCCTTTTTTGTGGACTACTACTTCCTTCTACAACGGGGGGGGGGATCCTCCCCCTCAGCCTGGCCTAACCCAATTGTAGGAATGTTTCTTTGTCTTGAAGATTCTACACTGTATTTTTTCCAAGTCCTGGAACCACTATGCATATGAGGATTGGGAACTTTTTTATCCTGGGACTTGTGCACTTAGTTGTCTTTTTTTTTTTATTTTTAACCAACTTCTGTCTATGATGCATGCTATATAAAATACAGTATATACATCACTGTTGTACCAAGTAAATTATAGCTTATTTAAAGAGAAGCTCATAGCTAAACAGTATTCTACCTTTCCCTTCATTCCACTATACCTGATTTTGGTTATTACATGCATTCCTGGATTCCAGCATGTTCTTGTTTCACAGATTTCTGAAGAAAGTACTTTTCATTAATTTGCAACTCACTAGAGGTAATCTGCGTCGGAGGTTACCAGGCTAATGGCCCAAGAGCTTTTTAGCCTAGCCATTCAAGCCACAATTCTCATAATTATGAGTGCCCTAGAACTAGAACGACTTTGGCATATACCTTTGCCTTAGGGCATCTACAAGCTGCTTCTGTCCATAAAGGCCACAGGTGACAACCAGGGGTGAATTTATGACTTCCCATGCATTGGTCCATATGACATTTGAGCAGACATAAAGAAGAGCTCTGTTTTGACATAAATGGGGAGTCTGTTCCAGAGAAGGGGTAATCTGTGAAACATGCACCTATTCCTCAAACATATTTTTTTATGTCACAAACGAGGTCCAGATCATTAGATCAGGTAATTATAGTGCTGTTTGTTTTGTGAATATGCAGCAAATCCATCAGGGCTGGATCGGAGAATGCCTTGTAGGTTAGGCATAGATTGCCCCTCAGTAGTCTGCAGGAGACTGAATACAGGGGCAGTGCTTTGAGGTGGTCCACATAGGACATGTTATTTAAACCCTGTATTCTTTTAATGAGGAATCTCTGTGACTGCTATAGTTGCTGCAAATATCTGGCTAGGTTCATGCCGAAGACAGAATTGTACTCAATTATTGGTCTAATGAGGGCTGAGCATAGTGGCACTATGATCTCCTTTGATCTGGCTGCCATGCCATATGTTATAACTTGCACCACATAGAAGGGGTTTCTCACCACCATGGACACATGTTAATCAAAGCTGCGGTTGCTGTCAACCAGAGTTCTCAAGTCCCTTACCTCTGGGTCTACTCTTAGGAGAGTGTTATCAATGTTGTAATTTGCAGGGGTGGTCATCTTCCCATACAGTATAAATATGCATTTTCTTTTGTTTTGTTTTTGTATTGAGTTTTAGGCTATGGTTCTGGTACCAGTTACTTGGCTCTCAGACCCTCCTCAAGGATATCTACATCTTTGGAAGAATTCATCATTGCACCCATATTGCAGTCATCAGCAAATTTGGTCAGCTAAAAAAACCTCTATATTTGCTATGACTTCAAAGAAGTATAGTCAAACAGAAGAGGTCCCAGTACTGAGACCAGTGGAACACCACTAGTAACAGATCTACTGGTGGAGGTGATTTCCCCCACCCTAAGTTCATGTGTCTTATTCATGAGCCATTTGACTATCCTTTGGGTTATATAGGATATTCTGTCAAATGTCTGTGCTAGATTGAGTTAGGGATTATGCACTATTTACCCTATCAGCCATGGCTCAAGTGGCCTTCTCAAAGTAGTCTACCAGGTTTAGTATGTGTGACCTACCCTTGACAAAACCTAACTGGGATGGGTCTAGTATTTAAAGATTTCCAATGACTTTATTTATTAGATCCATGATAATGCTTTCCATGGCCTTGTATATAAGACTAGTATAACTTATGGGTCTGTAGTTCCCTGTGACTGTCAATAATCCACCTTTATGTACAGGGATGACTGTTGCAGTTCTCCACTCCCTAGGAACGAAGCCTGCCTGGAAGCTGTGGCTGAAGAGAGATTCTAGTGGCCCTAACATGTCAAGTTTCAGACTATTTAGAAGTCATCCCTGGATGTTATCAGGGCCCATTGCTGTAGTGTGTTTAACTCTGTCAAGTGCAGTGAGGACTCATTCTTTAGTAATAGTTGGGGGATATTTCCTGGGGAGTAAATGGTCATCTTCAAGTCATATGGACCCTGTCTTCTGCTTGCACCTTATTGTTCTTGTGTAGCACTTTTGAGTAAAGGTAGTCTTCTACTCTTATCTTGGACTTTGGAAATACTTTAGCCAATGAAATGTTTCTGTCATGGCTTCTCTCTATATACTATGACGGTGAGAGGTATGCCTTCAATTATAACTGAAATGTCATGAAATCTCAAGACATTAATGGATTTTATTGCATGTATATTCCTATGCACTAGGCAATCATTTTTTTCCTAATTAGAACTAGCCTGTATATCTATATACATGCATACATAAATAAGTAAGCAGACACACATATTCCATGTGAAATTGTAGTTTCATTTATTTTACAATATACATAAACCAGGAAGCAGCAGTACAGGTTCCATGTGAAGTCATAGTTTTATTTATTTGACTGTTTCATAATTAATGATATATCTAGGCATAGATAGCTATTTTTGATATAATTAAACAATTTTGCAGTGAAACAGTATAAACGGCATCTGAGAGCAAATCTGATATTTTGTTGCAAGCAATTTGCTGATGAATCGTAACAATGCAAGGCGTCTGTAAAACACACTCATTAGTCTGAAGAACACCACTGCACATAAAAATAAAAAATAACTACAAATGGAGACATCCTTCTATACTTAACATAGACACTCTATTAAACAGATTATTCATATTTATACGTTTTACATATGCACATACCTACAAATATTTCAGGCATGAGCAATAATGCCCTTCTTGTCTGCAAAGTTATAGTTTGACCCCATTTCCGTTTCTTATATTTTTTAGCTATTAGGCTGGATTCAATAAACCCTATATGGTCTACTCTGAGCATCTGCACATCTTGGCATGATGAGCACACAATAGCACAACATTTTTAGATTCACTAAGTATCTAGATTCAGCACAGCAGACATTGTGGCATGCAAATTACAACATAAACAATTGAATTGTATGGAAATCAACTAATCCAAGATGGAGGAGCAATTCAACAAGCTATAAAGCAACGGTGTAGACTCAATGCTGGTTTTCTCTGCAAATTCCAAAACATACTAGAATACAGCCACAGAGAGTCTATACAGAAATAATGTTAGGTGCTGCTGTTGCATTAACTCGTGTGTATGTGCAACAGGCTGAAGTCTATGCTGGTGCTGCTGCTAATAGACCAAGGCCAAGAAGAAGGAGTAAAGTTAGAAAAATATCCTCACAAACATAAATATAATAAGCACTAAAGCAGATATGCACCTTGATCATCAAACACAAAAACTTATGTATGCCTGAATTAAAATGACAGAAAACAAGTATATGGTACGATATCATCATTTACACAGGGTGTTTTGGGGGGGCAGGAAAGATAAGACAGTGTATGTGACTAAGAAAGAGAAACAGGCAAACATTTGGCTAAAGTAAGTAAGTTCTGAAGAAGCTTTGCATTTGCAGAGTGAAAGCACGCTTAACTGGATTAAGAGACTGTGTGTTGTGGCTTGTTTTTTATTCTGTTGTGCATTACCTACGTTCACTTTGGATTAAAATTTAATCGTCTTGGATTTTTGCTGGTTCTTGCCTGGAATTGGTTTGTTAAAGTTGTGACCGAACGAGCTTAACTCCTCATGGTGAACACTGTAACTGGTGTGTGTGTGTGTGTGTGTGTGTGTGTGTGTGTGTGTGTGTGTGTGTGTGTGTGTGTGTATGTATGTATGGGCCCTCCAGCATGGTTGAGTTGGCAGTTCATTGTTGTCATTCCCGACCAACAGACCTGGTTCTGCCAGGAATTGGATTGGCATGTCCATGCACTGCTGCTGACTGAATGTGACTGATGTCTGCTGGATGACATCTCATCACGAGGACATCCAGGATCACAGCCCCATGGTCTGCAACATCTGGGAGTGGATATCTCAACCAGTGAAGGAGAAGTCGAAGTAGACCCACTATGGAAGTGTGATCTGGCATGGCCACGTCTTCCAACATCAGATGATGTTACTGACCTACGCCTACGTGGATGGCATCCCCCTCACATCTGCTGTTCCATCAAAGACACCACCTGTTCCAATGTGTTACTCATCTGATCAAAAGAATCAGCAACACGGTGGAGCCAGTCACACAAGTCAGTCTGGGAAACATCTACAACCCTAAACATAGCTCTGGACTAGTTATTGGCACATGCCTGTGCCTCCATGATGGACCTAAACATACGCTGAGTGGCATGGGAAGACAAACCTGCATGAGGTGGAGGATGGACAGCAGGCCTCCTACGAGCACCCCCTAACAACCCTCCTGTGTTGCACCTTGTCCACACTTTGGCTACGTCCATAGTCAACAGGTAGTGAAGTCGCAGAAACCACACTAGTCTGAGTGTATCGCTCTCCACCTGTCCAACATTTGAGGGCTCACTGGAATGTGCTGGTGCAGGCCTGTTGGCTGTGTCGGAATTACAGATGATGTCAACCTCAGTGTCAGATTCACCCTCTGCACCCCCACAGACAGTGCCTCTGTTTGGCCACCACCATCATCAAAGTCTGCTGATACACTGACATCAGGCAGTAGATGTCCCACACTTCCACTGTCAGGATCACCTGTGATAATAAGCGACAAACACAGGAAGAAATGAATACCTACACTACTGTAGTCCAATATATGCTAACAAACTAACAGTGGTGCCACTATTACAGACAGTACAGAAATGCACACAACAGTCCTGACACCTACGTCAGAAAATAAAAATGTCTTAAATCTTCAACAGTAGCGAGAAAAAAAATGTTTGGCTTATCTTGTATAGATGCTTGTCTGCTTGATACATGTGATGGTCCTGTAAGAAGATAAGCAAAAGGTAATGACACCAGCTTCACAATGAAGATTAACACATGGGGTTTTAAAATTTTGCCTTTTATATGTCAATTAACCATCCTTTTAACAGGAACTTGCAGGACATGTCCAGGCCAAGCCCATGTATAAGCAACCTGAATGATTTAACTTTATCAAAGATGTACCCCACAAAATAAATAGAAAATTGTATTTGCTGTTAATATTTTACTTTCCATTTTTTGTCAATGTTTTACTATCCAAGATGTATTTAACAAGTGATATAGTTAAGCGTACCTGGAAGCTCCTACTGGGACATACTTGTCCTCTCTGAAACAGCAGTACAGACATCAATGACATGCTGCTCTGCACTTCCCTGTGATCTGTGTGCCTCCCTGACATTAGACAGGTCACTAGCCACTCCAGCTGCTCCCCTCCAGGCTGATGAAATCATGTCAGTGGCCCTATGGCACACTTGATCATATGTCCTTTTGTGTCCTCCCTCTGCATTAACATCAGCTACTATCTGCTGCTAAATTCACTTTCTGCCAGACATATCTCCATGCCTCCTCTCAAGCAGAAAGGAAGCATGTCACCTACAAGCTTCCACAATTACCTGACTATACAGTCAGGTAAGCATAACCGCCACCACAGCTGTTAACAATCAACTTCTACTCTCAGGAAATATTTGGAAGTGTGGGTTGGTATAGTGGTAAAGGTGTTTATCTCACAGACACAAGGTACAGTGTTTGATTCTCATATTTTGAAAGGGAACTTGGCTAGGCTTAAAATGGCCTACAAGAGCAGCTGGCCTAGTACTTGCTATGAAACTATACTGTAATGCCTCTGGGTCTGAGTATGTAATATCATTTGCTGTTAAGGATACTCAGTGCTGGGCACTGTTTCAGAGGTTTCTAACGTAGCTAAAGAATGACTTGTTATCCTTCAACTGTGTGGCTGTTTTTCTCATATTTGGCTTTTTGATTTCATTAGGGTCTGGAGTTCCTTGTTCGGTTTAAGAAAAGCATTTCTGTATCTTGAAAGTTAATTTTTTTGTTTCACATGCAGTAACTTTTCTCTTTTATTATAGCACCTGTTTATATTAGGGTTCTGCTACAGGGGGGGTATTTTTGAATTTGGCATTGTAATCATTTTTGAAGGAGAGAAATGTATCTATGCAACTGTTTGTGTGATTAGAACTTCCCAGCTAAGGATTTCACATAAACAGTGTGGTTCATACCTCTCAACCTCTTAGAATAACAAATCTGGACAAAGCATGGGGCTGAGGATGGGGTGGGATCAAAGGCCCAGTAACAGTTATATATTTAAAATATCAATATTATAAAGTTAAAAATCTGACAGACTTAAAGGTTTTTCAATAACATACATTTTCTGAAAAATATGAAGTCTGAAACTCAAATGTCTCACCGATCTGCCAGAACATTTATGTGGAACAGAACAAAGCTATGAGGCAAAAATTTGGACATGCTAATAAAGTTTGGACATTAGAGAGATATGCTGGGGTTCTCAGGATGGAAGTTTTTTTTTTTTGAAATTATCTAGGTCATCACTCAGTTTTAGTAGATACTCCTTTGCATACTAATGTATTCAAAGTTGATTCAGAATTCAGTCTTATGCGGAATGTGAATGATTTGCAGTATTTCTCTCAACTGTGTAGATTTTTGCAGAATGTCCAGATCTTTGACTTATATTTTGACCTGCTCTTCATAAAATGTTTGGTTTTCTGAGAAATTACTGAGTATTGAAGTCACTAATTAATGATATACATTTGAATTTCTAACTTCATATCCTTCAGAAAAATGCATGTTACTGCAAAAATTTGTGACTGTATCAACTTTCTAAATTTGTAATTGCAAAATGTAAAATATGCCTCCATTTATGTGCCCTTATCACCCATTATTGTAGGCTTTGTTCAGATTTCTTGCCCTAAGAGTTTAAGGGTTATGACTGTGGTCTGATTTGACATTACAGCTGGTGGGGTGCAAAACTGGCCCATACTGGTAATGACCAAATCTCATTGTTTGTTTTATTGTCTGAGTTCATTGACATTTTTATTATCATTAATGTGTATGCATTGCTATGTCATGGTACTGTCTTATCCAGTGACCTATTATCTCATAATGACAGGATAATTCTTATCTGGATGCAAAAGGCCACCCATGTCTACCTGAACAAGTACAATATTCTTGTTCTACCTTGCACATTTTACTGATTATACTAATGGATTGGTTGTCTATGTTAGCATGCATTTGTGTGTGTCTGTGTGTGGTGTGTATAGTTGTTTCTGTGTGTATATATAATGTGTTTTGTGTGTGTGTGTGTGTGTGTGTGTGTGTGTGTGTGTGTACATGGGTGTGTGTGTGTGTGTGTGTGTGTGTGTGTGTGTGTGTCTGTGTGTGTGTGTGTGTGTGTGTGTTTAATTGATTGTGTCTGTGTATATATATATATATATACTACATCTGTGTTTGTGTGTATGTATGTGTATGTGTGTATATATATATATATATATATATATATATATATATATATATATATATATCTATATATATATATATATATATATATATATATATATATATATATATATATTATATACATATGTGTGTGTGTGTGTGTGTGGGTATGTATAACAAGGACATTGATATATATGGGTGCCAAGCTTTGGAGTGAACAAGTGCTCCACATCCACTAGAGTGACACTATTTGGTTGATGCAGACAGGTATTTGACAGGTGTGTGAGATTGACAATCCCTGAGTAGGGAAATATGTCCTTTCCATGTGGAATGTGTGATCTCAGAATTAGTATTTATAATTAGCAGGGGGTGTGGAGGGAAAATTAGTAGGGCATATAAAGTATTGCATGATAACTCTAGGAATCCGAGGTTAGAAAGTTCACACAGAAACAAGGAGAGGATATATATATATATATTAGGCTCCCAAATATGCAACAAAGTCAAGATGATTTTGGATTTTTGCTTGGAAGTGTTTGCATAGGTATTTTAATACCCCAAGCAGACTCAAAGAATGTTTCCTTGGGTAGATTGCAAATGTTGGAGGTTTGATGGTGAAGAGAGAGATAATTGGGAACATATTTCGGACTACAGTGAGTTGGCAGACTTTTAAAATTCACTGTAGACTACTCTGTTAAAAATAATGCATCTGGCAATAGGCAATCATCACAAGTTAACTCACTAGTTGGATCTCCTCACAGGACAAAGGGTCTGTCATCCATTCCCACTTGTCCACTATGCAACTAACACTGTGGGTAATAGGGTTTTGATCCCTTTCAGGCACCTCTTTTCTGAGGACATGTTCAGGATTTTACAGTAGGCAAGGAAAAGTACAGTTGTGTACACTTACCATAAATGTAGATGTTCGAGTGTATTAATTGTTGCAGTCATTACATTTGGGTTATCCTGCTGACAGGTTGCCCTCAGTCAACATGAATTCCAAAGTCTTGGGTCCTGCATCAGTTGCTGTCGCCTCTTCCCTGACTTCAGGTCGTCAGGGGTATAAAAGATGCAGCCGACGCCATTTTATTTTGTTTTTCTTGCCCCAGATGTCAGGTGCCCCCAAAAAGGAAGGCTAAAATTATGTAAATAAAACATACATGCACCAAAATAAGCTTTACCTTCATCTATAAGCAAATACACCACCTAGGTTGTATAGATTAGAGAAGTAAAGATAGGTTCCAGCAAAAATAAGGGGGGGTGGCGGGTGAGTAACCTGGAATGCAACAGTGAATATACTCGAACGTCTACATTTATAGTAAGTGTACACAACTGTACTGTGTTCTTCATGTTTCATTGTTGCAGTCATTACATTTGGGTTGAGTCCCAAAGCTATGGTTGGGGGTCTGGAGCTAAACAGCGAGGCCCTGCAGAACTGCAGTGGCAAAGCCTGCCCTGGGTTTAGAGTAAAGAGGCAGATTGTAATGTTTTGTAAAGGTATGCACTGAACTCCAAGTAGCAGCCTCCAAAATGTCTTTGGTTGGTACTCCCCTGAGAAAGGCTGCAGAAGTGGTTGCAGCTCTGGTTGAATGTGGCCTAATGCCCTTAGGCACTGGCTTGCCATGCTGTGAGTAGCAGAAATGAATGCAGTGACCTATCCACTTTGAAATAGTCTGCTTGGAGATAGCCTTTCCTTGTGATGCTGTGGCATATGCCACTAATAATTGCTCTGTCTTACTGAAAACTTTAATTTTGTCCAAATAGAATCTAAGTTGTCTGTGTACATCCAAATAATGCAGAATTTTCTCCCCTTTGTTCTGTGGATTTGGATAAAAGGTTGGCAAATGAATTGTTTGGTTAAGGGCTACACTGGATATTACCTTAGGCATAAATGTAGGGTTTGTTCTCAGAGAGACCCTGTCTGGATGGAAAATGATAAAGGGTTCCACAGCCATGAGAGCCTGTAGCTCTGAAACTGGTCTTGCAGAAGTTATTACTAGGAGCAGAGCTGTTTTCCAAGATAAGAACTTTATGTCCACAGTAACAGCTGGCTCAAAAGGCGGTAAGGTTTGGTTTTCCAAGACATAATTGAGGTCCCATGCAGGTACTGGCGTTCTCCTTGGAGGCCTTAAGTTTTTGTCTCCTCTGAGATACTGCCTTAATAAAGGATGAGAAACGAGTGGTGGCTCTGTATTGTAATGAGCCAAAATGGCAGAGGCATGGATTTTAATTGATGAAAAAGATAGGCCTTTGTCCAGCATCTCAGTTAAATATTGCAAAATCTGAGGAATATTTGGGACAGCTGTATCAGTTCCCTGAGCTTGGATCCAAGCGCAAAATCTCTTCCATTTCCCAGCATAGGATTTTCTAGTACTAGGCCTTCTGGCTTCTAAAATCACATCCATCACAGCTTTACTGAGAGGTGTGGTTTGTATGGCTACATTATCCGCCAAGCTGCCAGGTTTAGGGTCCTGAGTTGGCTGTGCAGAATCTGATTGTTTTGCTGGGACAGTAGATGAGGTATTTGAGGTAAGGTCCAGGCTGGGCATTGAGACAAGTTCCTTAAGATCGGATACCAGTACTGGCGTGGCCAGTCTGGGGCAATCAAAATCATTTTTGGTTACTCCTGCCTGACCTTTATGAGTACCTTGGGGAGGAGAGGAAGTGGAGGAAAGGCATATACTGATAGGTTTGTCCAGTTGAAAGATAAGGTGTCCACTTTCCAAGCTTGTCTGTGATAAGTCCTTGTGCAGAATCTTTTTAGTTGATTGTTTTGAGGAGAGGCAAATAGATCTATGTCTGGGCGTCCCCATTTCATTGCTGTCATGCTGAAGACTTGTGGATCCAGCTGCCACTCGTGGGGATCCATGAGGTTTCTGCTTAGTTCATCTGCCAGAGTATTTTCCTTTCCTGGCAGGAATTGTGCCTGTAGATGAACTTGGTACGTCAATGCTGTGTCCCATAAAGCCATGGCGAGTCTGCACAGGGGGTAAGAATGAGTGTCCCCTTGCTTGTTTATGTACCACATGACCATTGTGTTGTCTGTCTTTATCAGTAGTTGTCCTGGATGAAGTAGGTCCTTGAAGGCTGTCAGGGCATTTTGAACAGCTAGCATCTCTTTTTGATTGATATGTAGATGCTTTTGGTTTGTCGACCAGGTGCCCTGAATGCCTCTTCCTGCCATGTGTGCCCCCCAGGCATAATCTGATGCATCCGTCGTTAGGTTCTGCCTGGCTGGGGGCAGTGAGAATGGCTGTCCCTTGTTTTGGTGACAAGCCTTTGCCCACCATCGAAATTCCTGTTGCAGGCAGGGAATTAGAATAATCATTGTTTCCAGACTGTGGCAATGTTGTGTCCAGACACTTTTTAGGTACCACTGAATTTTCCTCATATGCAGTCTTGCATATGGAATTAGTAAGATGCAGGATGCCATGAAGCCCAAAGCCTGCAGAATTTTTCTTGCAGATAACTGGGCTTTTGTTGCCATTTCCTTGAAATAGGTAGTCAGTTGCCTTTGTCTGTCTGGAGTGAGACAACCCATCTTGGCAGTTGTATTTAAGCTTGCACCCAGGAATATTATCTCTTGAGAGGGTACTAGTTTTGATTTCTTTTTGTTGAATGTGTACCTTAGGCATGTTAAAAGCCTTATCACAAAAGTCAGATGCTGTAGTAGAATGTCCTTGTTCTCTGCTTGTATGAGGCAGTCGTCCAAGTAAGGATATATTTGTATTCCTCTTTGTCTGCAGTAAGCAATTACTTGTGCCAGGCACTTTGTGAAGACCCTGGGTGCAGTAGATAAGCCAAAGGGCAGTGCAGAGAATTGGTAATGCTTTGAGCCAGCCTTGAATCTGAGGTATCTTCTGCATGATTGTCTGATTGGGACATGCAGGTATGCCTCTTTAAGGTCTAAAGTCACGAGCCAAGCCTTGCTGCCCAGCATGGGCAGAAGCTGCTGTAAGGTCAACATCTTGAATTTTGGTATATTCAGGAAAGTATTTAGAACAGATAGGTCCAGTATTGGTCTCCATGCTTTGTCCTTTCTGGGTACCAAGAACAGTCTTGAGTAAAATCCTTGTCCCTGCTTTTGCTATGGTATTTGTTGAATAGCCCTCATGTCCATGAGAGCTGCGACTTGTTTTTGAGCCTTTGTCCATTGAATTTTTGGCAGGTCTGGCCAACCGTTTGCCCTTGGCAGGGTATGGAAATGAAACTTGTAGTCTTGTGACACTATGTCTAGAACCCATTTGTCCTGGGTTATAATGTGCCAATTTTGAGAGAAAAAGTACAGTTTTGTACCTACCATAAATGTAGATGTCCGATAGGAATGCATCTGCAGTCCTTACAAATGGGTTGTCCTGTCCGTTTTGGGTTGGTTATAGTAAAGGTGTTTATCTCAGACACAAGGTACAAAGAGCAGCTGGCCTAGTACTTGCTATGAAGCTATACTGTAATGCCTCTGGGTCTGAGTATGTAATATCATTTGCTGTTAAGGATACTCAGTGCTTGGCATTGTTTCAGAGGTTTCTAACATAGCTAAAGAATGACTTGTTATCCTTCAGCTGTGTGGCTGTTTTTCTCATATTTGGCTTTTTGATTTCATTAGGGTCTGGAGTTCCTTGTTCAGTTTAAGAAAAGCATTTATGTATCTTGAAAGTTAATTTTTTTGTTTCACATGCAGTAACTTTTCTCTTTTATTATAGCACCTGTTTATATTAGGGTTCTGCTACGGGCGGGGGGGGGGGTATTTTTTAATTTGGCATTGTAATCATTTTTGAAGGAGAGAAATGTATCTATGCAACTGTTTATGTGTGATTAGAACTTCCCAGCTAAGGATTTCACATAAACAGTGTGGTTCATACCTCTCAACCTCTTAGAATAACAAATCTGGACAAAGCATGGGGCTGAGGATGGGGTGGGATCAAAGGACCAGTAACAGTTATATATTTAAAATATCAATATTATAAAGTTAAAAATCTGACAGACTTAAAGGTTTTTCAATAACATACATTTTCTGAAAAATATGAAGTCTGAAACTCAAATGTCTCACCGATCTGATAGAACATTTATGTGGAACAGAACAAAGCTATGAGGCAAAAATTTGGACATGCTAATAAAGTTTGGACACTAGAGAGAGATGCTGGGGTTCTCAGGATGGAATTTCTTTTTTTTAAATTAGCTAGGTCATCACTCAGTTTTAGTAGATATGCCTTTGCATACTGATTTATTCAAAGTTGATTCAGAATTCAGTCTTATGCAGAATGTGAATTATTTGCAGTATTTCTCTCAACTGTCTAGATTTTTTGCAGAATGTCCAGATCTTTGACTTATATTTTGACCTGCTTCTCATAAAATGTTTGGTTTTCTGAGAAATTACTGAGTATTGAAGTCACTAATTAACGATATACATTTGAATTTCTGACTTCATATCCTTCATAAAAATGCATGTTACTGCAAAAATCTGTGACTGCATCAACTTTCTAAATTTGTAATTGTAAAATGTAAAATATGCCTCCATTTATGTGCCCTTGTCACCCATTATTGTAGGCTTTGTTCAGATTTCTTGCCCTAAGAGTTTAAGTGTTATGGTTGTGGTCTGATTTAACCATAGTTGGTGGGGTGCAAAACTGGCCCATACTGGTAATGACCAAATCTCATTGCTTGTTTTATTGTCTTAGTTCATTGACATTTTTATTATCATTAATGTGTATGCATTGCTATGTCATGGTACTGTCTTATCCAGTGACCTATTATCTCATAATGACAGGATAATTCTTATCTGGATGCAAAAGGCCACCCATGTCTACCTGAACAAGTACAATATTCCTGTTCTACCTTGCACATTTTATTGATTATACTAATGGTTTGGTTGTCTATGTTAGCATGCATTTGTGTGTGTCTGTGTGTGGTGTGTATAGTTGTTTCTGTGTGTATATATAATGTGTTTTGTGTGTGTGTGTGTGTGTGTGTGTGTGTGTGTGTGTGTGTGTGTGTGTGTGTGTGTACATGGGTGTGTGTGTGTGTGTGTGTGTGTGTGTGTGTGTACATGGGTGTGTGTGTGTGTCTTGTAGTCTTGTGTGTGTGTGTGTGTGTGTGTGTGTGTGTGTGTGTGTGTGTGTGTGTGTGTGTGTGTGTGTGTGTGTGTGTGTGTGTGTGTGTGTGTGTGTGTGTGTGTGTGTGTGTGTGTGTGGCGCAGCGCACAGGAGTGTGTGTGTGTGTTTATATGATTGTGTCTGTGTATATATATATATATATATATATATATATATATATATATATATATACTACATCTGTGTTTGTGTGTATGTATGTGTATGTGTATATGTATATATATATATATATATATATATATATATATATATATATATATATATAATATACATATGTGTGTGTGTGTATGTATGTATGTATACCAAGGACATTGATATATATGGGTGCCAAGCTTTGGAGTGAACAAGTGCTCCAATATCCAGTAGAGTGACACCATTTGGTTGATGCAGGCGGGTATTTGACAGGTGTGTGAGATTGACAATCCCTGAGGAGGGAAACATATCCTTTCCATGTGGAATGTGTGATCGCAGAATTAGTATTTATAATTAGCAGGGGGTGTGGAGGGAAACTTAGTAGGGCATATAAAGTATTGCATGATAACTCTAGGAATCAGAGGAGGTTAGAAAGTTCACAAAGAAACAGGGAGAGGATATATATATATATTAGGCTCCCAAATATGCAACAAAGTCAAGATGAGTTAGGATTTTTGCTTGGAAGTGTTTGCATATGTATTTTAATACCCCAAGCAGACTCAAAGAATGTTTCCTTGGGTAGATTGCAAATGTTGGAGGTTTGATGGTGAAGAGAGAGATAATTGGGAACATATTTCGGACTACAGTGAGTTGGCAGACTTTTAAAATTCACTGTAGACTACTCTGTTAAAAATAATGCATCTGGCAATAGGCAATCATCACACGTTAACTCACTAGTTGGATCTCCTCACAGGACAAAGGGTCTGTCATCCATCCCCACTTGTCCACTATGCAACTAACACTGTGGGTAATAGGGTTTTGATCCCTTTCAGGCACCTCTTTTCTGAGGACATGTTCAGGATTTTACAGTAGGCAAGGAAAAGTACAGTTGTGTACACTTACCATAAATGTAGATGTTCGAGTGTATTAATTGTTGCAGTCATTACATTTGGGTTATCCTGCTGACAGGTTGCCCTCATTCAACATGAATTCCAAAGTCTTGGGTCCTGCATCAGTTGCTGTCGCCTCTTTCCTGACTTCAGGTCGTCAGGGGTATAAAAGATGCAGCCGATGCCATTTTATTTTGTTTTTCTTGCCCCAGATGTCAGGTGCCCCCAAAAAGGAAGGCTAAAATTATGTAAATAAAATATACATGCACCAAAATAAGCTTTACCTTCATCTATAAGCAAATACACCACCTAGGTTGTATAGATTAGAGAAGTAAAGATAGGTTCCAGCAAAAATAAGGGGGGTGGCGGGTGAGTAACCTGGAATGCAACAGTGAATATACTCGAACGTCTACATTTATAGTAAGTGTACACAACTGTACTGTGTTCTTCGTGTTTCATTGTTGCAGTCATTACATTTGGGTTGAGTCCCAAAGCTATGGTTGGGGGTCTGGAGCTAAACAGCGAGGCCCTGCAGAACTGCAGTGGCAAAGCCTGCCCTGGGTTTAGAGTAAAGAGGTAGATTGTAATGTTTTGTAAAGGTATGCACTGAACTCCAAGTAGCAGCCTCCAAAATGTCTTTGGTTGGTACTCCCCTGAGAAAGGCTGCAGAAGTGGCTGCAGCTCTGGTTGAATGTGGCCTAATGCCCTTAGGCACTGGCTTGCCATGCTGTGAGTAGCAGAAACGAATGCAGTGACCTATCCACTTTGAAATAGTCTGCTTGGAGATAGCCTTTCCTTGTGATGCTGTGGCATATGCCACTAATAATTGCTCTGTCTTACTGAAAACTTTAATTTTGTCCAAATAGAATCTAAGTCGTCTGTGTACATCCAAATAATGCAGAATTTTCTCCCCTTTGTTCTGTGGATTTGGATAAAAGGTTGGCAAATGAATTGTTTGGTTAAGGGCTACACTGGATATTACCTTAGGCATAAATGTAGGGTTTGTTCTCAGAGAGACCCTGTCTGGATGGAAAATGATAAAGGGTTCCACAGCCATGAGAGCCTGTAGCTCTGAAACTGGTCTTGCAGAAGTTATTACTAGGAGCAGAGCTGTTTTCCAAGATAAGAACTTTATGCCCGCAGTAACAGCTGGCTCAAAAGGCGGTAAGGTTTGGTTTTCCAAGACATAATTGAGGTCCCATGCAGGTACTGGCGTTCTCCTTGGAGGCCTTAAGTTTTTGTCTCCTCTGAGATACTGCCTTAATAAAGGATGAGAAACGAGTGGTGGCTCTGTATTGTAATGAGCCGAAATGGCAGAGGCATGGATTTTAATTGATGAAAAAGATAGGCCTTTGTCCAGCATCTCAGTTAAATATTGCAAAATCTGAGGAATATTTGGGACAGCTGTATCAGTTCCTGAGCTTGGATCCAAGCGCCAAAATCTCTTCCATTTCCCAGCATAGGATTTTCTAGTACTAGGCCTTCTGGCTTCTAAAATCACATCCATCACAGCTTTACTGAGAGGTGTGGTTTGTATGGCTACATTATCCGCCATGCTGCCAGGTTTAGGGTCCTGAGTTGGCTGTGCAGAATCTGATTGTTTTGCTGGGACAGTAGATGAGGTATTTGAGGTAAGGTCCAGGCTGGGCATTGAGACAAGTTCCTTAAGATCGGATACCAGTACTGGCGTGGCCAGTCTGTGGCAATCAAAATCATTTTTGGTTACTCCTGCCTGACCTTTATGAGTACCTTGGGGAGGAGAGGAAGTGGAGGAAAGGCATATACTGATAGGTTTGTCCAGTTGAAAGATAAGGTGTCCACTTTCCAAGCTTGTCTGTGATAAGTCCTTGTGCAGAATCTTTTTAGTTGATTGTTTTGAGGAGAGGCAAATAGATCTATGTCTGGGCGTCCCCATTTCATTGCTGTCATGCTGAAGACTTGTGGATCCAGCTGCCACTCGTGGGGATCCATGAGGTTTCTGCTTAGTTCATCTGCCAGAGTATTTTCCTTTCCTGGCAGGAATTGTGCCTGTAGATGAACTTGGTACGTCAATGCTGTGTCCCATAAAGCCATGGCGAGTCTGCACAGGGGGTAAGAATGAGTGCCCCCTTGCTTGTTTATGTACCACATGACCATTGTGTTGTCTGTCTTTATCAGTAGTTGTCCCGGATGAAGTAGGTCCTTGAAGGCTGTCAGGGCATTTTGAACAGCTAGCATCTCTTTTTGATTGATATGTAGATGCTTTTGGTTTGTGGACCAGGTGCCCTGAATGCCTCTTCCTGCCATGTGTGCCCCCCAGGCATAATCTGATGCATCCGTCGTTAGGTTCTGCCTGGCTGGGGGCAGTGAGAATGGCTGTCCCTTGTTTTGGTGACAAGCCTTTGCCCACCATCGAAATTCCTGTTGCAGGCAGGGAATTAGAATAATCATTGTTTCCAGACTGTGGCAATGTTGTGTCCAGACACTTTTTAGGTACCACTGAATTTTCCTCATATGCAGTCTTGCATATGGAATTAGGAAGATGCAGGATGCCATGAAGCCCAAAGCCTGCAGAATTTTTCTTGCAGATAACTGGGCTTTTGTTGCCATTTCCTTGAAATAGGTAGTCAGTTGCCTTTGTCTGTCTGGAGTGCGACAAGCCATCTTGGCAGTTGTATTTAAGCTTGCACCCAGGAATATTATCTCTTGAGAGGGTACTAGTTTGATTTATTTTTGTTGAATGTGTACCTTAGGCATGTTAAAAGCCTTATCACAAAAGTCAGATGCTGTAGTAGAATGTCCTTGTTCTCTGCTTGTATGAGGCAGTCGTCCAAGTAAGGATATATTTGTATTCCTCTTTGTCTGCAGTAAGCAATTACTGGTGCCAGGCACTTTGTGAAGACCCTGGGTGCAGTAGATAAGCCAAAGGGCAGTGCAGAGAATTGGTAATGCTTTGAGCCAGCCTTGAATCTGAGGTATCTTCTGCATGATTGTCTGATTGGGACATGCAGGTATGCCTCTTTTAGGTCTAAAGTCACGAGCCAAGCCTTGCTGCCCAGCATGGGCAGAAGCTGCTGTAAGGTCAACATCTTGAATTTTGGTATATTCAGGAAAGTATTTAGAACAGATAGGTCCAGTATTGGTCTCCATGCTTTGTCCTTTCTGGGTACCAAGAACAGTCTTGAGTAAAATCCTTGTCCCTGCTTTTGCTATGGTATTTGTTGAATAGCCCTCATGTCCATGAGAGCTGCGACTTGTTTTTGAGCCTTTGTCCATTGATTTTTTGGCAGGTCTGGCCAACCGTTTGCCCTTGGCAGGGTATGGAAATGAAACTTGTAGTCTTGTGACACTATGTCTAGAACCCATTTGTCCTGGGTTATAATGTGCCAATTTTGAGAGAAAAGTGCTAGTTTTCCCCTAAGGGTGCTGCCAGAAGATAAGTGCTTGGCGCAGGCAGGGGAAAGTCATTGGGACTGTTTCCTGTATGACTGTGATTTGTCCTCTCCACCTTTGGAGGTAGAAGCACTCCACTGCTTTGACCTGCAGGATACTTGCGGCTGTGATCTGCCTCTAGGGCATCTGGATCTGCCCCTTTGAGGTTTGTCTGAGACTGGAAAGGACCAATTCTTTGTAGGCCAATGTCTGCTAAATCTAGGTAGCTGTACCTATAAGAAATCCTTGACCGTTTGCATAGATTTAGCTTTGTCCTCCATTTTCTTTAACACCTCTTCTGCCTTAACACCAGACAAGGTATCATGTTGTAAAGGAGCATCTAATAATTTTGCTTTAACACGGTCAGGCAGATTTTGTTCCTTTAACCAAGCATGCCTCCTAATGACAGAACCCGTAACAGCTGCCCTGCAGGAGGCCTCCAGAGAATCAAACCCACATTGCAAAGTATGCTTTCCAACTGGTTCAGCTGCATGCAATAAATCCTGCATTTCTTTGTTTTCTGCACATTTAGAATTTGACATCATTTTCTGTTTAAGCAGTGTCATGATATATTGCTGATATTTGAGCATATGAAACTGGCATTTTAAGGCCCTTACAGCCAGAGTAGCAGATGTGTAAATCTTTTTTCCCCATCTATCCAGAGCCCTAGAATCCCTGTCAGAGGGGGTAGGATTTTTTGCAGTAGAAGCCTTGACCCCTTTTGGACCCTGATAAATAATTTCTGGGTCTGCAGTAGGGTTTTTGAAAAGGAATTTGAGAGTCAGGGACCCTGTAAGTATCTGTCCGGCTTAACAGGAGCTGGAGGTAAAGAGTCAGGGGTCAGACTAGACTCTGAGAACACATCATTTTCAATGTCCAACACAGGTGGAATAGCTGGAGGCCTGTGTTGAGGTAGTAAAAGGAAGTCTCTTGAGCCTTTTCTTAGATTCTGTAAAATCTTGGCTCTCCCAGTGGAAGTGCTCCCTCATGGTATGCAAGATTTCCCCAAAGGAGTAGTCCTCAGGAGGAGAAGCTGAAGGAATTGATTCTTCAGCATCAGAATCCTCATAGGGGGGAAGAGAATATTCCTGATCCGAAGAGGAATCAGAAGAAATGGAATCCTGATCTGAGGATTCATAGTCTGTCTCTTGCCTAGGCCTCTTATCAGGAGGGGGATGGGAACCCCTGATCAAGGTAATTAAGTCATCGGCCATTTTGAGCATCTGTTTTTTGGGCATGGAGGCCTGTCCTTGTAACTGGTGAACTTGTTTCTTTGCCTTTAAAGGTGTTTTAGTCTTTGTCTTAGAAGTAGGTTTAATATATAATTGTTTAGGTCTGAAAACATCCTCAGAAGCCGATGCCTGCTCAGCGGCTCCGGATCCATCTGAGGGAATAATCGCTGAGGCTCCAATACCTTGAGTTTCCTGCGGCCTGGCCGACTCCACATGCGAGTCAGTAGCGGCCTGCGACTCTAAAGTAGTGGGCATCAGGGGCTGCGAAAGCGCCTCACTGAGAACCGCCGAACCGGTGACTTGCTTAGGAGAAGCTTCGTCATCGGTTTTGGACCTTGGTTGCCTTTTTCTTTGCATTTTTTGTGAATTCCGGTAGTCGGATGGCTATCTGATGACATTGTATAATTAAATCTTCGCCCAAAATAGATTAATGCAAAATCGTACCGACGCATAATAGTATGTTGGTTAAATCTAGCACAAAACCAACAACTAGCAACGTTGTGGTCAGGGCCTAGGCAAGGAATACAGTAAGAATGAAAGTCCTTATGAGGTATTTGCTTTCCACAAGAAATACAATTATTAACTTTTTCTGACATCAGTCTGGAGCAAGAAAAAAGTTTCCTCAACGGGGTACTTAGCTTTTAATGAAGACTTTGGATCTGAACCTCGAACACATAAATCTCAGGAGTCGGCCGACCGGCACTTGCGAACTGCTTCTGCTTCGGGCATCGCGCGGCAAGAAAGACTAAATAAAATGGCGTCTGCTGCATCTTTTATACCCCTGACGACCTGACGTCAGGGAAGAGGTGACAGCAACCGACGCAGGACCCAAGACTTTGGAATTCAGGCCGACTGAGGGCAACCTGCAGCAGGATAACCCAAATGTAATGACTGCAACAGTGAAACACGAAGAACATCCCTCTATCAGAAAAATCTTCATGGTTGGCCTATTCTTCTATGAAAGCCCATTTGCCAGCCATTTCTGCTTGGCTACCCTTGAATCCTCCTGTGACCTCTCATTTTGAGATCAAACAATTTCTTATAGGCATCCTGCATATTACGCCCCCAAGAAAACCTGTTCTTCCTCTTTGGGACCTTAATTTTGTTTAGGAAAAATTGACTCAGGCTCTTATTGAGCCTGCAGATTCTGCTTCTTTGCGACATTGTACCTGGAAGACTGTTTCATTGCTGGCTCTTACTTCTGCTCGGAAGGTTTCTAAGCTCCAGGCCCTTATGGACATTCCTGCTTTTTTGGGGTTTTTTTCACAGGGACAGAGGTCCCTGTGTACCAATCTTCCTTTTATGCCCAAGATAGTCAATGAGTTGTTCTTTACTCGGTCAGTACAACAACTGAGTGTCAACACTTGGCGGCGCAGTGGTACAGCGGTTAACGGTGCCACCTCACAGCAAGAGGTTCACCGGTTCGATTCTCGGCTAGGGTGCCTTCTGTGTGGAGTTTGCATGTTCTCCCTGTGTTCGCGTGGGTTTCCTCCGGGTACTCCGGTTTCCTCCCACATTCCAAAGACATGCATCTGGAGCATTTCGCCCCGGGCCTCCGCTGAAAACAGGCTCTGTGGAACCTAGTCAGACTTTCCTGGTCAACAAATCATAAATAAATAAAAATAAATAAAACTACCTTCCTTTTACCTTCTCCTCAGTCTGCTAGTGTGAGGGTCTTGAATACCTTGGATTTGCACAGGCAGCTCAGGTGCTATTTGGATAAAACTAGGACTATTCGTAAGTCTGATCAGCTTTTTGTTTCCTGTCATTCCAGGTCTTTGGGTTTGTCTGTTTCCAAACAAGCCATCTCCACCAGGATATGTAAGGCCATTTATTTTTGTTATTCTTTTCATGGCAAATATTTGTCTGCTTTTGTTAGAGCTCATTCCACTAGGGCTGTTGCCTATTTTGGTGCCTTCTTCAAGGGGCTGGACACCAATTCCATCCTTGAAGTTGCTAGATGGTCTTCAATGCATACTGTTACTAAGCATTAAAAGTTGGCTATGGTTTCTATGGCCAGTTGAAACTATTCTATGTGGGTTTTATGAGGGCTCTTCTCGGCCTTCCACCTCCCATTCTGTTCTTGAGCTTTTTTACTCTATGTTCTGTACTGAATACTGCAACAGTTATATAGAAGGACATTGTACAGTTATGTAAAATCTTACCATAACAGTAGATGTCCTATTCTTCACTTTTGCAGTATTCTCTCCCTCCTTCCAACCCCGTTGTTTATTCAGCAGTTTTTTTATTCTAGATGTGTATGGACTCCTTTGTCCTATGACGACTGTTCTGTTCTGGAGCAATACAATTCTAGGTAGTTGCATCCGTAAGTCCCTCTTATGCCCTACGTTCTGTGCAGGGATTATAAATTTGACATACAACAGAACCAAGATCTCTTTTAAGCTTATTTATAATGGCCAAGCGACGGGCTGTCCTCAGCAACACATCTCTTCTCTGGTACAGTATTCCGTACAGAAGTAAAGGACATCAACTGTTATGGTAAGATTTTACACAACTGTACTTTCTGTCACTTTGCTCCCTCATCACTACCATACATACCTCTCATCTGCCAGATTTTCCCAAAATGGCTAGATTTTTGCGTCATTTTTTGGTCTGTACCTCATAAAATTTTAATTTTCTAGCAAATGACTGAGGATTGAAGTTACTGAATAATGACACACATTTTGAGTTTTAGACTTCATATCCTTCAGAAAATGCACACTAAGAAATCCTGTTATTCCAGTAACTTTTTAATTTATAAGAGCAGAATTTAAAAATGTCTCTATTTTTGGCATTTGTTCCTTATTATTTTAGGCTTTGTCCAGATTTTTTTTGTGCTAAGAGGTTGAGAGATATGACATGTGAGTAAGTTGGAATGTAAACAGTTTAAATGTTACCATGTAGGACTAATCGTTGTCAAACCAGGAATCAGACACTTGTTAGGTACTGCAAACTGTTAGAATGATGGCAAAAGCTGTACAGTATAATTTCAGTTATTTGTTTATATATAATAACAGTGGAACTCTAAACAGATTCATACAGATATAAGGTTAAAATAGAAGTGCTGAAAACATAATACAATGCAGCAACTCACTAAGATGTAGCATGTGGACGGATTGCATTTGGCTAGTAGCTGGAAATCAGCAAAAATAAAACATGAAGTGAAAGGAAAAGATGAGTGTATACTAATTTTTAAACTTTGCATCACTCATGCTTCTACAGATGTACAAGCAGCCCACTTGTAAAAATAGTGCATTTGTCTAGTAGTATTCAAATATCAGCACATATCAAACTAGAAGCTGAAAAAGGAACAGAAGAGTGTGCTGTGCCTACTAATGCTCCGCCCCAACCTTCTGTCACACACTTGCTTTCTATGGAATTATTAGCAGGTAAGAAAGTCACTGCACCAGGCTAGTATTCAAAAACCAGAACACACTCAAACATGAAATGAAAGAAAAAGAAATACGGTTTCCACTACTGTTTGCCTCACTCATATTCTTTCTATAGATAGAAGCCATGTCATAAATGTTTTTGTAGTTGGTTAGAATTTACAGTCACCACAGAATAAAATATGAAAGAAACAAAAAACTCTGTTTAGTAATGTTTTAAAAGCCTTGCATTACTGATGTGCTTTGTAGAGTAGCAGCAGCTGTCAGGTCAAAAAATGCCTAAAAGGCTGCTTTTCTCAATGGGTAAAATGCACAGATTACACTAACAAATGGCTTACAGGGAAAACTGTTGTCAGTACAACTGCAATTTGAGATGGAATTTGGCTCACACCTTTGAAACTTCCTGCAGGCACTCTTTCCCCATCCCACTCAACCAAATGTGAGCATGTTCAGAAAGGCAAACCTGAAATGTAAACAAAGGAAGAATCAAAACAAAAAAAAATCCCTGGGATTGTCCCTTTAAGGCAAATTTTAGTACAGTAGATATAAAAAAGAAGCTTAGGGAGAAAGAATATATACTCATTTTAAAATATAATACATTAAGTCCAGTAAGACTGCGGTGGTGCAGCGGTTAGCGTTGCCGCCTCACAGCAAGAGGTTCTCCAGTCTGATCCTCGGCTGGGGTGCCTTCTGTGTGGATTCTCTCATTCCCTACACAGTAATCCTGAAATATGAACTCTTTGTAATCTGTAAAGGAGTAGGAAAAATGGGATACTTTGACAACTTAAGTCCAGCAGCAATAATACACGACCTTCCACTCTGAAATTTCTGCTCCTTAATCAATATTCTTTTTTAATCCAGTTAAAAACTAACACTATGAAACAGATGACATGGATAAAATACAGGTCTACCCAACAATAAAAACTGCAAAACTGGATGCAAATCTGGACCAGATACTTAACTACAGTTTTCTAAAATGAATGGGCAGTGGAACAATTCTCAAAGCTGAGAAGGAATTCAGTAGCTTTTAACAAAGCCATACAATGTTGCAGTAAATTCATTTTGTTATATTTGCTTAGTGCTATAGCATTTTAGCTCTGTTTTAAACACCAATTTGTTTAGTACCATACGCCTGTGGAATGTGGGATCCTTACAGCTGCTCAAGCCCCACATGCTCGAATTCCAGTAAACCGCAGCCAAGGACTCAAACGGTTGCACCCTGTTCGACCAGCTTCTCAATCTAAACTTCAAGCCTTAGTTCAGTGACGCAGTTACAAAACCATCTGTTCACGTCCTCAGAGGTGGACGAGGTAATTGGGGAAGGGGAAATGGGAGGGTACTGTTAGGGTTGGGGAAAGGACAGACAGTGGAGCTTGGATGTTAAGGAAGACAAAGATTTTAGGTATAGGGAGCAGTAGTGGGCAGGAAGGAAAAGGTGATTTTAGGTTTAAGCTGAGAGACAAGGGGATTTTATGTCTAGGGAGCGATATAGACTTTATGGCTATGGACTGAGATAGAATTTTGTTTATGGTGCAACCGTGGATGGGAGAGGGAATTGGATTTTAGGTTTAGGGAGTGACTGGGACTTTTAGTGAGAGGAAGGGGATTTTATATTTAAGGAGGGATTGGGGACTTCAGTGTTGGGCACTGGATGGGAATTTTTTGGGTTAGGATCGGGTTCTGGTAGGGATGGTTAAAGTTACTGGAGATGGATGAATAAGTGATAGAGCACTTGCCAAAAAGTATAGTTGTGTACACTTATCATAAATGTAGATATTCGAGTGTATTCACTGTTGCAGTCATCACACTTGGGGTTATCTACCTGCAGGTAGCCCTCAGTCGGCCCGAATACCAGAGACTTAGTATTTCTGCGTCAGATGCTGATGCTCCAGGACTGACGTCAGGTTGTCAGGGCTATAAAAACAGGCAGCCGATGCCATTACATCAGTTTTTCTTGCCCCAAATGTCAGGAACCCCCCCAAATAGGGAGCTAGGTTATGGTGGGTAAAACACTACTAGTAAAAAGTAAATACCAATGCCAATACCCGAGAAGGGATTCCAAAGTCTGGGTCTGGCCTCGGCTGATGTCGCACTTCACCCGACGTCATAGCTGCAATTCTTCGGGTATAAAGGTATCAGCCGACGCCATTTTCCTCAGTGTTTCTTGCCCCAGATGCCAGGTGCCCTCTAGGAAGGCTAAATTTGGATAAATGTAAAAGTTTCCAAATAAGAGAGAGCAAATAAAAATAAACATGTATATACATATATACAAACAAATACACCATAATAGATTCCCCCAGCTAGCTAGAAGATGGGCAAATACCCTAGGAGTACCACAGAGGGAAGGAGGGAGGTAATCCTGACTGCAGATGCATACCTCTCGGACATCTACATTTATGGTAGGTACAAAACTGTACTATGTCCTTCAAGGATGCATCTGCAGTCCTTACAAATGGGTAGAATACCATAGCCAAACTGGGGGAGGAGGCATAATAAGATTATGGTGTAGTTAAGATCCCTTGCAAAACAGCAGTGGCAAAACCTGCTCGGGATCTGGAATATAAGGGTAGATTATAATGCTTGGCAAATGTATGCACGGAGCTCCAAGTAGCAGCCTCTAAAATGTCTTTGGTAGCCACTCCTCGTAAAAAAGCTGTAGTAGTGGCTGTAGCCCTTATGGAGTGAGGTCTGATGTTTTCTGGAGTTGTCTTTCCATGGTAAGAGTAACAAAATCTAATGCAATTTCCTATCCACTTAGAGATTGTCTGTTTTGAAATTGCTTTTCCTTCCATTCCTGCTGCATATACTACCAGAAGCTGGTCAGTTCTTCTATTGCTCTTGGTCCTGTCCAGGTAGTAGCGCAATTGCCTATGTACATCCAAGGTATGTAATAGTCTTTCTCCCCTGTTATGTGGGTTGGGGAAGAATGTAGGCAGGTGGATAGCTTGGTTTAAAGATACCCTGGAGACCACCTTTGGCATAAAAGTAGGATTAGTTCTCATGGACACTATCTTGATGGAAGATAAGGAAGGGCTGTACTGCCATTAATGCCTGTAGTTCAGAAACCCTTCTTGCTGAAGTGATTGCAAGCAGGAAAGCAGTTTTCCATGATAAGTACTGTAATTCTGCCGTTGCTGCTGGCTCGAAAGGAGGGAGTGTCAACTTTTCTAGCACAAAGTTCAAGTCCCATGTGGGTAGTGGTGGCTTCCTTGGTGGTTTTACATTTTTAATTCCTCTCAGAAACTGCCTGAGTAGAGGATGTGAGAAGACTGGAGGGTCCATGTTGTATTCTGCTGAAATGGCTGATGCATGAATCTTAATGGAAGAATAGGACAGGCCATTGTGGAAAAGCTCTGCCAAGTATTCCAGGATGTTAGCTATGTTTACCAGTGACACATTTTCTCCTTTTGCTGCACTCCAAATGAGATATATTTTCCATTTTGCTGAATAAGTTTTCCTTGTTGAGGGTCTGCGAGCCTCCAAGATAATGTCTTTAACCCTTTGAGATAAATCTGGGTTATTTTGTCTTATGCAATGTTCCAGGCAGCCAGCTGCAGTGTTTTTAGGTTTGGATGCAGGCTTTTGAAGTTGTTCTGTGTTAACAGTAAGGGAACTAGGGGCAGAGGCCATATTTGTTCCCGAGACATGCTCCTCAGTAATGGGTACCAATGCTGCCTTGGCCAGTCTGGAGCTATCAGGATGATCCTTGGACGGTCTTCTTTGATCTTCAATAGCACCTTGTGCATCAAAGGAAGAGGTGGGAATGCATATGCTGTCAGGTTTTTCCAACTGAAAGATAGGGAGTCCACCTTCCAAGCAAGTGGGTGGTATGCCCTCGTGCAGAATTTTTTCAATTGGTGGTTGTGTGGGGATGCAAATAAGTCTATTTCTGGTAGTCCCCATTTCCCTGTAATGGATTTGAAGATGTCTGGATGCAGCATCCATTCGTGGGCATCCGTGGTAGTTCTGCTTAGGATGTCTGCTAGTATATTTTCTTTTCCTGGTACAAATATTGCTTGTAACTGAATGTTGAAGCTCAGGGCCACATTCCAGATGTCCATTGCCATCCGGCATAGAGGGTATGAATGTGTGCCTCCCTGCTTGTTGATGTACCACATAACTGTGGTGTTGTCCGTCCTTATCAGCAATTGACCCTGTCGAAGAAATGGTCTGAATGTTTGAATTGCCAGTTTTACTGCCAGCATCTCCTTTTGATTTATGTGTAGGTTCAGCTGGTCTTGAGTCCATAAGCCCTGTATGCACTTGTCCAGCATGTGTGCCCCCCAACCGAGGTCTGAGGCGTCCGTTGTGATAGTCTGGCTTGGTTGAGTGCTGTGGAAGGGCATCCCTTTGTTCGTTTGACAGGCCTGAGCCCACCATTGGAATTCTTGCTTCAGGCATGGAATTATTGGAATTTGGGTTTCTAGGCTGTGCTTGTGCTGAGACCATAAATTCCTTAGGTACCATTGTAACTTTCTCATATGTAGTCTGGCATGTGGAATCAATATTATGCAGGATGCCATGTAGCCCAGGGCTTGCAGGACTTTCCTTGGTTCTGCTTTGTTAATGCAATGAAATAGAGAGGAAGGTGCTTCTGTTTTTCTGCTGTGAGGGATGCCATTTGATTTGATGTGTCCAGCTCTGCACCCAAGAAGGTTATCCTTTGGGATGGTATCAGCCTTGACTTTTTTATATTGACTGTGTATCCCAGGGCTTGCAGTAGATGAATGACCTTTTTCAAATCTTTTGCTAATTTGTTTTTGTTGTCCGCTTGTAACAGGCAGTCGTCCAGGTAAGGGTAAATTTGAATTCCCTGAAGCCTGCAATGAGCAATTACTGATGCCAGGCATTTCGTGAATACTCTGGGCAGTAGATAAGCCAAAGGGCAATGCTGAGAATTGATAATGCTCTGATCCTGCAAGAAATCTGAGGTATCTTCTGCAATTTGGTCGTATGGGGACGTGCAGGTATGCCTCCTTGAGATCTAGAGTTACCAGCCAAGACTCCTTGCCCAGCATGGGAAGAAGCTGCTGTAGGGTCAGCATTTTGAATTTTGGAACAATGAGGTATGTGTTTAGAGCAGACAGGTCGAGAATAGGTCTCCATTGGTTTTCTTTTCTTGGCACCAGGAAAAGTCTGGAGTAAAATCCTTGCCCTTGTTCCATAGACGGTACCCTTTCTATAGCTCTCATCCTTAGCAAGAGGTGTATTTGTTCTAGAGCTTTTGCCTTCTGATTTGGAGGTAGGTTTGGCATTCCTCTCTTCCTTGGTAGAGTATGGAAGTGAAACCTGTAACCTTGGTCTATTGTCTGTAAAATCCATTTGTCTCCTGTGATGTGATGCCAGTTTACTGAAAATAAGGCTAGCTTTCCGCCTAAGGATGCTTCTAGTTGTTCCCTGGTAGGCGGTGTCAGAGCCAAGTCACTGTGATTGTCCTGTGGAAGTGGTGGTGGCTGGATCTGTGGCAGTACTTCGCTGGTTGTTAGGCTGCCACTGACGTCCCCTGTAGGCACCTCTGGACTGACCCCTGCCTCTTGGGCGCCTATTCCTGCCTCTCTGAGCTCTGGAGGTGTCTGGAAAGGACCAATTCTTAGAAGGCCAGTTCCTACTAAACATTGGAGGCTGGACCTGTAAGAAATCCTTGACTGTCTGGACAGATTTTGCTTTCTCTTCCACCTTCTTCAGCACCTGCTGTGCAGGGGAGCCAAACAAATTGAGCTTATCCATGGGAGCATCTAGGAGCTTTGATTTAACATGGTCTGGTAAGGACTGCTCTTTTAACCATGCATGTCTTCTGATCACTGTACCAGTCATAGCTGATCTAAAGGAAGCCTCCAGTGCATCATAGCCACATTTTAAGGAATGATTACTGACCTGCTGAATGTTATGTACCATTTCCTGAACAGATTTCTTGTCTAATGGTTCAGACGAGGACAGTTTTTTAGTTAACTGATCTAACATAAATTCCTGATACTGAATCATGTGGAATTGACAGTTTAAGGCCCTAGCCAAAAGAGTAGCAGAAGTGTAAACTTTTTTACCCCATCTCTCTAAGGCCCTAGATTCCCTTTCAGAGGGGAGGGGGTTTTTGGCAGAGGTAGCTGCTACAGCCTTGGGTCCCTGGGAGATAGTTTCAGGATCTGCAAAAGGAGCCTTATACAAATGATAATGTGTGTCCGGAACCCTGTAGTACCTGTCGGGCTTAGCAGGGGCCGGAGGAAGAGAATCAGGAGCAGTACAAGCATCATTAAATGCATCATCCACAACAGTAAGTACTGGAGGAATGGCTAAAGGCCTATGCTGTGGCAAACGCAAAAAGGTCCTAAGCCTTTTCCTAGAGTCTGAAAAATCCTGGCCCTGCCATTGAAATTGTTCCCTCATAGCATGCAAGGTTTCCCCAAAAGAAAATTCCTCAGGCGGAGAGGCAGAAGGAATGGAGTCTTCTGCATCAGAGTCCTCATAAGGAGAATAAGGGCCCTCTGGAGGGTTTGTTTTATCTGAATCATCAGAGGAGTAATCTGAAGAAACTGGCTCAGGGGGCTCTGCTCTAGGCCTCTTCTCTGGAGGTGGGTGAGAGGCCCTGTCAGGGTGAGGTTGGGATCCCCGGATCAAAGAAATGAGATCCTCTGCTAGACTAAGCATTTGAGAACTAGAGCTAGGCCTGTGAGAGGGGGTCTTAGCAGTCACAGTTTTGGTAGATTTTGCTGCTTTAGCCCTGGCAAAAGCCTTAATCGACATGGATGCAGGGGGCCTAGCAGCACCACGTGCAGGAGTAGATATATCTAAAGGTATAGTATCAGATAAATCCTGTGAACCTGCAATAGCAGGTGGGATTTCAGTAGCAGATTCAGCTATGCTGGATGAGGCCTCGGTAGGTGGCAAGCTTTCGGCGAACCGTGGGCTCGGTTTCAGCCGAAACCGAGACACTCGCGGTTGACTTAACCGCGGTTTCGGCCGAAACCACGGACCGCGAGTGTCGGTCCTTTTCCTTGCGCTTTTTAGTTAATTGCAAAGTCGGAGTTTCCGACGGCATATTGTAAGCAAAAGCGGAGCCGAAAAACTCCTCAGCAAATTCAGACCGACGTCTAAGCGTCCGTCGGTTGAAAGAAGCACAGGCTAGACAAGCTGCTACGTCGTGGTCTGGGCCTAAACAAGGTAGGCAGTAAGAGTGGAAATCTTTATGAGGTATTTGTTTCCCACAAGTTAAACAGTTATTCACTTTTTCTGACATCGGCTGAGGCAAGAAAGAGTCCCCAACGGGTACTTAGCTTTAGAAGTCTTCGGTAGTAGTAATCTCTGGTTCTGACCGACCGGCACTTGCGAACAGCTTCTGCTTCGGGCACCACGCGGCAAGAAAGACTGGGGAAAATGGCGTCAGCTGATACCTTTATACCCGAAGAACTGCAGCTATGACGTCGGGTGAAGTGCGACATCAGCCGAGGCCAGACCCAGACTTTGGAATCCGGCCGACCGAAGGGCTGCCTGACGACAGGACAACCCATTTGTAAGGACTGCAGATGCATCCTTAAAGGACATCCAGGACTGCAACAGTGAATACACATGAACATTTACATTTATGGTAAGTGTCAACAACTTTACTATGTTCTTTGTGTTTCAATGTAACAGTCATCACACTTGTGTAGATTCCCAAAGCTGAAGAAGGGTGGAGGCAGTCAAGAAGAGTTAGGGCTGGCTAGTATGCCTTGCAGGACTGTTGTAGCAAATCCTGCCCTGGACTTGGAAAAGAGAGGCAGGTGGTAATGCTTGGTGAAGGTGTGTGCAGAATTCCAGGTAGCAGCCTCCAGGATATCCCTGGTAGGGTCTCCCCTGAGAAATGCTGTAGAGGTAGATGTTGCCCTAGTGGAATGTGTTCTGACCCCCTGAGGGGTTGGTTTCCCATGGTGCTTGTAGCAGAAATGGATGCAGTGTGCTATCCATTTGGAAATAGTTTGTTTTGAAATTGCCTTGCCCTCTGTCCCTGTTGCAAAGCTGACTAGTAACTGGTCAGATTTTCTGAAGGGCCTAGTCCTATCAAGGTAGAATATGAGCTGTCTGTGCAAGTTCAAGGAGTGAAGGATCCTTTCCCCTTTATTTTCAGGATTAGGGAAGAAGGTTGGCAAATGGATGGACTGATTGAGAGTCACACTGGACACTATTTTGGGCATAAAGGAAGGGTTAGTCCTGAGGGAAACCCTGTCAGCATTGAAAATAATGAAGGGTTCTACAGCCACGAGTGCTTGCAGCTCAGACACTCTTTCTTCTAGCTGAAGTGATGTCTAGAAGCAAGGCTGTTTTCCAAGAGAGGAATTTTAACTCTGCTGATGCAGCAGGTTCAAAGGGGGGAAGCGTGAGCTTTTCCAGTACAAAGTTAAGGTCCCAAGCAGGGGTGGTTGCTCTCCTTGGTGGCCTTAAGTTGTTTGCCCCTCTCACGAACTGTTTGATAAGAGGGCACGAGAAGAGTGGTGGCTCAGTGCTGTAATGAGCAGAAATGGCTGAGGCATGTATCTTAATGGAGGAGAAGGACAGGCCTTTGTGGAGTAGATATGCTAGGTAATCCAGGATAAGAGGCAGAGAGGGCAGTGTTGTGTCCTCTCCCTTAGACTGAATCCATGAGCAGAACCTTTTCCACTTATCAGCATTGGGTTTTCTTGTACTGGGTCTTCTGGCTTCAAGAATGATGTCCAGCACCTGTTTGTTTAAGGTTGCTGGGGGAGAATTCAAGGAATAAGCCAGGCTGCAAGATTGAGGGTTTGCAGCTGTGGATGCAGAATCTGTCCCTCCTGCTGAAAGAGGAGGGTTGGATTCTGGTGTAGGTGCCAAGGTGGCACCAATGTCAGGATGCACAGAGTGGGTACCAGTGCTGGCGTGGCGTGTCCTTGGTCTGTCCTGCTTTATCTTGAGTAATACTCTTGAAAAGAGGGGCAGAAGGGGAAAGGCACAGATTGAGAGATTTATCCACTGAAAAGATAGGGCATCCACTTTCCAGGCCCTGCTGTGAGGATTCCTGGTGCAGAATTTTCTCAGCTGGTGGTTGTAGGGGGAGGCAAATAGATCCACCTCTAGGGTCCCCCATTTCTGAATCAGGAAGGTGCTGTGCTCCAACTGCCACTCGTGTGGGCAAGAAGATTCCTGCTTAAGTCGTCTGCCAGTAAGTTTTGTTTGCCTGGCAGGAATTGAGCTTGCAGATGGACTTGAATGTCCAAGGTCGTGTTCCACAGGGCCATGGCTACCCTGCAGAGTGGGTAGAAATGGGTTCCCCCCTGCATGTTGATGTACCACATAACTGTGGTGTTGTCTGTTTTTATTAGCAGTTGTCCTGGAAAGATTAGGGATCTGAAAGCTGTCAGGGCATTCTGTACAGCTAGCATCTCTTTTTGGTTGATGTGCAGATGAATTTGACTTGGGCTCCAGTGGCCCTGAATACATTTTCTGTCCATGTGTGCCCCCCAGGCATAGTCTGATGTGTCTGTGGTTAGGGTCTGGGCGGTTTGGGGTTGAGTAAATGGCAGACCCTTTTTGTGGTTGCATGCTTCTGCCCACCAGAGGAACTCTGTCCTTAGACAGGGTAAGATAGGAATGACTGTTTCCAGGTCCTGAGAATACTGGCACCAAAGACTTAAGTACCATTGGCGTTTCCTCATATGCAGTCTTGGTATGGAATCAGCAGTATACACAAGACCATGAACCCTAGGGCTTGCAGTATTTTTCTTGCAGCTCGCTGGGTTCTGGTGGCCATTTGTCTGAAGTAGTCTATCAGATAGACTTGTTTTTCTTAGGTGAAGAATGCCATCTGGGAAGCTATGTCCAAGCTTGCTCCCAGGAATACAATCCTTTGACTGGGTTCCCGTTTTGATTTATTTTCATTGATGGTATACCCCAAGGAAGTGAGAAGGTTTTTCACAAATGTCAGGTGCTGCAGCAGCAATTCCTGACTGTCCCCCTGAATCAAGGCAGTCGTCCAAGTATGGGTTAATTTGGATATTTCCCTGCCTGCAGTATGGAATGGCTGGAGCCAGGCATTTTGTGAATACTCTGGGTGCAGTAGATAAGCCAAAGGGAAGTGCAGAGAACTGATAATGCACAGACCCTGCCCTGAAACGTAGATACTTCCTGCATGATTCCCTTATGGGGATATGCAGATAGGCTTCTTTTAAGTCTAGGGGGACTAACCAGGCATCCTTGGCTAGCATAGGTAGAAGCTGTTGCAGGGTAATCATTTTGAATTTTGGTACCACCAGGAAGGTGTTGAGAATAGAAAGATCCAGGATTGGGTGCCAAGAGCCCTCTTTCCCCGTTACCAGGAAGAGTTTAGAGTAGAATCCTTGACCCCTCTGTTCTACTGGAACCGGCTGAATAGCTCTGATATTGAGTAGGGAAAGTACTTGGTTTTGAGCCTCTGCCCACTGGTTTGGAGGAAGGTTTGGAAACCCGCTTGGGGTTGGCAGTGAATGGAAATAAAAGTTGTACCCCTGGGATACAATGTTGAGGACCCACCAGTCCTGAGTGATAGACATCCAGTTTTTTGCATGAAGGGCAAGTTTTCCTCCTAGGGGCACAAGCAATTGGGCAGTGCTGGGGAGTGGAGTAAAGAAGTCATTGTGAGCTTTTTCCATAAGAAGGTGGCTTACCAATCCCTGCTTTAAGGGTGGGGGCACTCCACTGCTTAGATCTCTGCAAACCCTGAGACTATAGTCTGGGTGGTCTGTTTCCCCTGGGTCTGGTTTGAGAAGGCCTGGAGGGGGCTGGAAAGGACCAGTGTTTGGAAGGGCAATGCCTACTGAATCTAGGGAGTTGCACTTGTAAGAATTCTTTAACAGTCTGCATAGACTTAGCTTTTGCTTCCATCTTTTTAAGAACCTCTTCTGCTTTGGTGCCAAACAAACAGTCCTTATTCAAAGGAGCGTCTAGTAACTTTGATTTGACATGGTCTGGCAAGGTCTGCTCCTTCAGCCAAGCATGTCTTCAGTACAGAGCCAGTGACAGCTGCCCGGCAAGATGCTTCTAGAGCATCAAAGCCACACTGCAATGTATACTTGCTGACTTGGCTTGCAGAGTGCATAAGCTCCTGCAATTCTTTACTTTCTGCACAGTCTGAAAATGTGGCCACTTTTTGTTTGATAAGTTCCATAATATGTTGCTGGTACTTCAGCATGTGAAACTGACAATTCAATGCCTTAATAGCAAGAGTTGCAGAGGTATATACCTTCCTTACCCCATCTGTCTAAAGCTCTGGAGTCCCTGTCCGAAGGGGTGGGGTTCTTGGCTGTAGTAGCCTTGATACCTTTAGGCCCCTAGGAAATGATCTCTGGGTCAGCAGTAGGGTTCTTGAAAAGAATTTTGTGAGTGTCAGATACTCTGTAGTACCTGTCTGGTTTCCTAGGAGCAGGAGGTGAAGTGTCAGGAGTAACATTGGATTCCATAAAAACATCATCCACAACATCCAGGTCAGGGGTTATTGCTAAGGGCCTGTGCTGAGACAACAATAGAAATTCTCGAGTCTCTTTCTGGACTGAGGATAGTCTTGGCATTCCCAGTGGAAATGACATTGTAAGGTATGCAAGGTTTCACCAAAAGAAAAATCCTCTGGAGGGGAGGCAGAGGGAGTGGATTCCTCTGCATCTGAATCCTCATAAGCAGATAACAGCATGTCTTCATAATCAGAAATTTCAATGTCATCAGACTCCTGGTCTGTAGAAGCTGAAGGGGACTGGCCTCTTTGTCTCTTAGCAAGGGAAGGCTGACTTTCCCTAATCAGCGTAATAAGATCTTCAGCCATTCTAAGCATTTGTTTTTGCGGCATGGGAGCAGGTGCATGCACTTTGGTCATCGGTTTTCTAGGCGTAGTGCGTACTCTGGGCCTAAAACTCGGTAGTTTTGGTTAAATTAGAAGTCGGTTTGAGTTGAACATCGGTTGAGCGAAGAACTGCCTCAGAAGCCATTGGTTGCTCAGCGGCTCCAGACCCATCCAAGGTAGAGACATCCACAGGTTCCATAGTCAAATAAGAGTCGTGCGGCATACCGGACTCCGAATGGGTCTCAGTAGAGGCCTGCGAATCCATGTGAAGCGGGTGTCAGGGGCTGCCAAAGTGCATCACTGAGTAATGGCAGACTGGAGACTAGCTTAACGGAAGCGTCGTCGTCAGTTTTGGACCTATGCAGGCTGTCTCTGTCTTTAAGTTTTTTCAGAATATCGGTAGTCGGATGGCTTACCAAAGCCATTTCAAAATACAGAGATTGAGAGCGAAAGAATTTAGCGACAAAGATAGCCACGATGACGAATGGTTTGGGCATTAAATAAGGCACAAAACTGACAGCGAGGGATGTCGTGGTCTGGGCCTAAACAGGTGACGCAGTAAGAATGAAAATCTCTGTGAGGTATTTGCTTTCCACAGGCAAGACAATTAACTTTTTCTGACATTGGTTAGAGCTAGAAAAAAGGATCCCCAACGGGGTGCTTAGCTTTAGAAGACTTCAGGATCATTAAATACGTAAACGAAAATTCAGGTAGCGGCCGACCGGCACTTGTGAACTGCTACTGCTTCGGGCTCCTCGGCAAGACAGACTGATGTAATGGCATTGGCTGCCTGTTTTTATACCCCTGACGACCTAACGTCAGTCCTGGAGCAACAGCATCCGATGCAGAAATACTAAGTCTCTGGTATTCGGGCCGACTGAGGGCTACCTGCAGGCAGATAACCCCAAGTGTGATGACTGCAACAGTGAAACAAGAACATCCAACAAGTGACAGCGAGGACATGTGGTTTGAGCAAGTGAGTTTTGAAAACATGTAACAGACCCATGGAATATACTACACTGGTAAAGTGACAATCATATCTGTAGGGATGCCTTTAGAATCAGTCCTTATAGCACTCCACAGACTTGATCTAAAAATAAACAAACAGTCTGCTACATAAATTGCATAGCACTGGCCAGCAGAACTTTCACTTTCAGTTAAATTAATTTAACATAATGACTGAGCAATTAATATTTCCACAATTATACTGCATCATAAAACTGTAACACATTAATATAGTGCACTCAGGTTTATGACATACAAAAGCAATTGAAAGAATACTTAAGACCAAATGCAAGTTTGTAAGCAATAAATGTCACCAAGTGGATTAAGGAATTATCCACAGAGAAAACAGTCATTGTTAAAGGACTTTATTAGAAACACAAAACATTTGCAGATGTAAGATCATCTGTCAAGGACAAATTATCAGACTGTAGATACATACTAAAATGGCTAAAGTTGAAACTTTCCCCTGAAGTTAGGTCGACAAAGCTGGTATTCAGAGTACTGCTAAAAAATGGAACTGCAAAAGGCCACTTTTTGCCTACCATAAAACAAACATTTATTTAGCTTGTTGACAAGGAAATACTGTCACAGCTTAGCACCTTTTCTATGCAATGGGGTTATGAAAAGTGCATTATACCCCTGTGTAGATGATTACAGTTGGGATATTAAATCATAAAGCCTGTCATCACCATTTATGAGACTCCTATCTGGTTTGCACACAGCTGTCATGTTCTGAAGGCTTCCCTTAATTAACAGGTGCACCTTAATGTTTAGTTAATTCTTTTCGCACAGCTGACACCTGTATTGTGCCCTTTACACATCCTCCAAATTAAAAGGTAATCTATAAAGTCACAAAGTTTAAAGCCGAAGTTTCACTTTGCAAAGGGCAGGTAATAAAAATTAGAAAGAATAGAACTTGACAGACTTCATGTAGCTGCAGGGTTCATAAAGGATGTGATTTTTTTTAATCAAATGAAATCAACTTGTTGTGGAGTAATGCACAGTAAAGTAAAAGTTTCTGTTACCTTATTATACCCTATCCTACAACAGCAACCCTACTCTCTTCAATAAAAAGAAAAATTCCTCTACAACAAAGCTATGCAGTGCGTGGTATATTCAGGAAAAAAAAGCACAAAAGAAGGAATGAAGACTGGCAACCTTTGAAAACACCCAAAGCCAGTGTAGGGTTTCTTACCTTTTTTGCTACTACTGGAATGACATTAGTTCTAATTTGTACAAAGTAAAATCTGAAGTTGTACAAGCTAAACAGAAACGTCAGCTACACAAGTTATTAAATTAGTGGACTACAGTCTTATGAACCAGTAAGTGCCTAGTCCAAGTACAGATGTATGCTGGAATTGTGCAATAAACTGTTCACACTTCACAGTATCAGCAGGGACAAATGCAGCCACACACTGAACAACATACACTACAGATTTCTGATCCCTTTTGCAAGCACATTACCTTAACATAAAAGGATACCAAAACAGCAAGAAGAAAATGTTTCTTTCTCTGTTTGCATCCCTGTCTACATTTGTAGTCTTTTAAGCAGAGGCTGATTAAGGAACCAAGAAATGTGGCAACCTGTTTTTTTTTTTCTTCTTCTCTCTCTCCGTCTCTCAAGTGCTCCTGCAATTATGAAATCAGTGTACAATTCCAATGTGGTACTGCGGTGGTGGTGCTGTGGTAGTGTTGTCGCCTCACAGTAAGACGTTGTCCTGTTCGATTCTCAGCTAGAGCGTCTTCTGTGTGGAGACATGCGTGAATGGGCATACCTTCGTTGAAGGTTGTGCGTCAGAGCTGGCAACTTGGCATGTAAAAATCTACTGCCAATCATTAGCGGACGGGAGTTCCGCTGTGGCGACCCCCTAACCGGGAAAAGCCGAAAGACACAACAACAACAATTCCAATGTGGTCAAAAAGTACAGTTCTGTCCCACTTATAACTGTAGATGTTAGAGTAGATCAATATTGTAGTACTAACCCTTTTGACTTCCCATTGTGCAGAAGCCCGTGACCGGCCCAACTGACATTCTTATATCCTGACGTTGGTCATAAAACATCCGTCGGCTTGGGATGATGCTATAACTCTGGAAATTGGGTGGGTAATCGGCTTCTGCATAGCAGGAAGTCCTAAGGATTAGTACTGTAACATTCACTATGAAGAGCATCTCTCATTCTGGATAGTATGAAAGTAGCAGCTACTGTGTGTGTGTGTACAGGCAGAGGTGTTCCACTTTGGGATTGTGCACAATGACAAGACAGGAAATGAATATGTTTATCAGGTGCTGCTACTATGTACATGCCTAGAAAGCATAAACTCATTGGAAAACAAAAGAGTTGAGTGTATAGCTTCTGTGACTGATTAAAAACACAACTGCTGAGTAAAACACCACTCTTACAAATAACATACATTCAGCTCCTACACAGCAGCAGAAGAAAAACAAAAGTAAAATCTACAAGCATATGTAACAGGTTTTTACTTATTTCAGAAACTGCAAACAGACTTACTTTTGTACCCTTGTATACCAACTTCTATAGTTCAATTCTGCAATAAAATTAAGACAGTTTTCGGCTGGAGCGCCTTCTGTGTGGAGTCTTGCATGTTCTCCTCAATGCCGAGTGACATTTAAAGACATGCAAGTAGGTGTGTGCGTGAATGGGTGTGACAACATCTTTATGGAATTATCACTTATGACATAGACAATCATACATTTATATAAATGAAAACAAACCATACGGACATATTTTCGGCTGCAAAGCATTGTATATCACATACAATCTACTAGAAAGTTGTTGTCATTCGAACATTACATAGCTCATTCAATTCACGCAATGTAAATGCTACAGTTAGCTGGTAAACTAATTTTAAAATTAGCAACACAGTGTTTTTCTTTCCAAGCGAGGGCTGAGTTTACCTTGCTACCATCTCCTGGAAATGTTGGAGGCAGCAGCAAAAGCACAGTTGTGTAAATTGAACTTACCATAAAGTACAGTTGTGTACACTTACCATAAATGTAGATGTTTGAGTGTATTCACTGTTACAGTCGTTACATTTCGGTTATCTGCTTGCAGTAGCCCTCAGTCAGCCTGATTAACAAAGTCTTGGGTCCTGCATCGGTTGCTGTCTCTTCTTTCGTGACTTCAGGTCGTCACGGGTATAAAACATGCAGCCGACACCATTACATCAGTTTTTCTTGTCCCAGATGTCAGGTGCCCCCCTAATGGGAAGCAAATATATAAAAAAATACAAGGTTATACCTGCAACAAAAAAGCAAATACACCAAAAAGCTTTTAAGCGTAGTAAAGGAGAGTAGAGGTAAAGCCAAAAGAAGTCAGGGGGATGGAGGGAGGATAACCAGGACTGCAACAGTGAATACACTTGAACATCTACATTTATGGTAAGTGTACACAACTGTACTATGTTCATGTTTCACTGTTGCAGTCATTACATTTGGGTAGATTCCCAAAGCTAAGGTTGGGAGGAGGAAGTTAAGTTGCATTAGGACCAGCTATAAGGCCCTACAAGACTGCAGTGGCAAAAGCCAGCTCTGGACTTAGAGAAAATTGGTAGATGATAATGCTTGGTGAAAGTATGTACAGAACTCCAGGTAGCAGCTTCTAGGATGTCCCTGGTAGGGACACCTCTGAGAAAGGCTGTAGAGGTAGATGCAGCCCTGGTTGAGTGTGGTCTGATGCCTTGTGGGATAGGTTTTCCATGATGTTTATAACAGAAATGAATGTAATGGGCCATCCACTTAGAAATGGTTTGCTTTGAAATGGCCTTCTCCCCTGCCCCTGCAGCAAATGCCACCAGCAGCTGCTCAGATTTCCTGAGAGGTTTAGTCCTGTCCAAGTAGAATCTAAGTTGTCTGTGCACATCTAAGGAGTGCAGTATTTCCCTTTGTTCTGTGGATTAGGAAAGAAGGTTGGCAAATGAATGGACTTATTAAGAGCCACACTGGATACTACCTTGGACATGGAGGGATCAGTCCTGAGAGACACCCTGTCCACATGAAAAATGATGAAAGGCTCCACTGCCATAAAGGCCTGTAATTCAGACACCCTTCTTGCTGAAGTGATGGCTAAAAGGAAGGCTGTTTTCCACAAAAGGAATTTTAACTCTGCACTTCCAGCTGGCTCAAAAGGAGGTAGAGTGAGTTTTTCAAATACAAAGTTAAGGTCCCAGGCTGGAGTTGGGGGTCTCCTGGGTGGCCTTCAGTTTTTGGCCCCTCTGAGGAACTGCTTGAGAAGTGGATGAGAGAAGAGGGGTTGTTCTGTGTTGTAATGAGCTGAAATGCTGAGGCATGAATTTTGATGGAGGAAAAGGAAAGTCCCTTGTGAAGCATCTCAGTTAAGTATAGAAGAATATGGGGTAAATTGGGTGCTGCTGTGCCCATCCCCTGAGTTTGGTTCCAGGAACAGAATATCTTTTCCATTTTTCAGCATAAGATTTTCTAGTACTAGGCTTCCTTGCCTCCAGAATGACATCCAACACTTGTTTACTGAGGGCTGGTAACGGAAAGATTAAGTAATTAGCCAGGCTGCCAGGTTCAGGGTTTGAAGCTGAGGATGCAAAATCTGGCCCTTCTGCTGAGACAGCAGGGTAGGGGTCTGAGGTGGGTGCCATTGTGCCAGCAGTGACACTGCGCAAGAGGGGGTCCCATTGTTGGCATGGTCAGTCTGGTGCAATCAGTACCATCCTTGGTTTGTCCTGTTTGATCTTTAGTAGTACCTTGGAGAGGACAGGCAGAGGAGGAAAGGCATAAACCGATAGATTTTTCCAGGTGAAGGACAGGGCATCCACTTTCCAAGCTTGTGTGTGGGGAGTCCTTGTGCAGAATTTGTCCAATTGGTAGTTCTGAGGGGAGGCAAACAGGTCTATATCTGGGCTCCCCCATTTGTTTATCAACATGTTGAAAGTCTTTGGTTCCAGTTTCCACTCATGTGGGTCCATGAGATATCTGCTTAGTTCCTATGCCAGTGTATTTAGCTTTCCTGGCAGGAATTGAGCCTGTAGGTGCACTTGGTAGCTCAAGGCTGTGTTCTACAGAGCCATGGCTAGTCTGTAGAGGGGGTATGAGTGGGTCCCCCCCTGCTTGCTTATGTACCACATACCAGTGATGTTGTCCGTCTAACATTAATTGTCCTGGAAGAATGTGGTCCTTGAAGGCTGTCAGAGCATTCTGTACAGCTAACATTTCTTTTTGACTGATAAGCAGGTGCATTTGACTTGGGTTCCATTTGTCCTGAATGCACTTCCCTGCCAGGTGAGCCCCCCATGCATAGTCTCATGCGTCTGTTGTTAGGGTTTGGGTGGCAGGGGGTAGAGTGAATGGTAGTCCCTTGTTTTGGTGGCAGGCCTCTGCCCACCAAGGGAACTCTAACTGTATGTAAGGTATGATAGGAATCATTGCTTCTAGATCCTGAGAATGTTGACACCTTAGGCTTTTTAGATACCATTGTAGTTTCCTCATATGCAGTCTTGCATATGGAATTAGGAGACTGCAGGAGGCCATGAACCCCAAGGCAGATAGCAGGGTTTTTGTGGCCATTAGTTTGAAGTAAGCTGTCAAATGAATTTGTTTCTCTGGCGTGAGGAAAGCCATCTGGGAAGTTGTGTTCAAGCTTGCTCCCAGGAATATAATTTGTTGACAGGGTACAAGATGTGACAGCTTTTCATTTATGGTGTACTCTAGACAAGTTAGCACCTTTTGTACAAACGCCAGATGATTCAAAAGTATGTCCTGGCTTTCTGCCTGAATTAGACAATCGTCCAGGTATGGGTATATTTGAATATTTCTTTGCCTGCAAAATGCAATGACTGGAGCTAGGCACTTTGGGGCACAGTAGATAAGCCAAAGGGCAGTGCAGAGAACTGATAGTGCATGTAGCCTGCTTTGAAGCGTAGGTATCTTCTGCAAGATTCCCTGATTGGGACATGCAGGTAGGCTTCCTTTAAATCCAGTGCTGCCAACCAGGCATCCTTGCCTAGCATAGGAAGCAACTGGTGAAGAGTTAGCATCTTGAATTTTGGGATCACCAAAAAGGTGTTTAGGATAGAAATGTCCAGGATAGGGCGCCATGTGTTGTCTTTTCTAGGTACCAGGAAAAGTCTTGAGTAGAAACCTTGTCCCCTTTCCTCTTCTGGGACAGTTTGAATAGCCCTTATACTTAAGAGAAAGTGTACTTGCTTTTGAGCCTCTGCCCAATGACTTGGGGGTAGATCTGGCCAACCATTTGGGGTTGATAATGTGTGGAAGTGGAATCTGTATCCTTGGGAAACTATTTAAAACCTATTTGTCCTGGGTAATGAGTTCCTAGTTTTTTGTCCGCAGAGCAATCTTTCCCCCTAAAGGAGCAGTCAGTTGAGAAGGGCATGGAAGTTTTAAAGTTATGTCATTGAGACAGTTTACCATAGGGGGGAGTCTTATTACTCCCTGATTTGGAAGTGGGAGCACCCCACTGCTTAGTCTTGTGCATACCTTGGGACTGAAGCCTGTGTGTTCTGCTGGTTCTGGATTTGGACTGAGAAGGCCTGGAAGAGGCAGGAAAGGACCAATTCTTAGAGGGCCAATGTCTACTAAATCTTGGAGGCTGTACTTGTAGGAAATCTTTTAACAGTTTGCATAGATTTAGCTTTTTCCTCTATCTTTTTAAGTACTTCTGCTTTGTTGCCAAACAGGCAGTCCTGATTTAAGGGAGCATCCAGCAATTTAGCTTTAACATGATCTGGCAAAGATTGCTCCTTAAGTCAAGCATGCCTTCTAAGTACAGACCCAATGACAGCAGCCCTGCAAGATGCCTCTAGTGAATCAAAACCACATCGCAAAGTATGTTTTCCAACTTGTTCAGCAGAATGCATTAAATCCTGTAAATCCTTATTTTCAGCACAGTCACGAATCAACATCATTTTCTGTTGAAGCAATCCAATAATATGCTGCTGATACTTTAACATATGAAACTGGCAGTTTAAGGCCCTAATGGCCAAGGATGCAGAAGTGTATACCTTCTTACCCTATCTATCCAGCGCCCTGGAATCTCTATCAGAGGGGGTAGGATTTTTGCCAGTAGTAGCCTTAATGCCCTTGTGTCCCCATGAAATGGTCTCAGGATCCGCAGTAGGATTTTTAAAAAGGAACTTGTGAGAGTCAGGAACCCTGTAATATCTATCAGGTTTTCTGGGAGCAGGAGGTAAGGAGTCAGGGGCCAAGCTAGATTCCGAAAAGGCATCATCAACAATGACCAGTACAGGGAGGATAGCTAAAGGCCTGTGTTGGGGCAGGAGTAAGGAATCCCTAAGCCTCTTTTTTAGAATCAGAGTAATCCTGGCTTTCCCAGCGAAAATGCTCCCTAAGAGTATGCAAGGTTTCACCAAAAGAGAAATCCTCTGGAGGGGAAGCAGAGGGAATAGAGTCATCTGCATCAGAATCCTCATAGGCAGATAAGGGTAAATCCTGGTCATCAGAGGAAACATAAATTTCAGAATCCTGATCAGAAGTATCATAAGCAAATTCAGTCCTAGGTCTCTTAGAGGGGGAAGGCTGGCTTCCCCTGATTAAAGTAATAAGCTCTTCAGCCATTCTTATTAGTTTTTTAGGCATAGAGGCCTGACCATGCGGTCTGGCCATCAGTTTTCTAGGCATGGATTGAGTTTTAGGCCTTGAAGAAGAAGATGGCATTGGTTTAATATGCAAGTCAGTAGGCCTGAATACACCCTCAGAAGCCGGTGCCTGCACAGCGGCTCTGGACCCATCTAAGGTAGAGACATCCGCAGGTTCCACAGTTGAAGCATCTCACGGCATACCGGACTCCGAATGGGTCTCAGTAGAGGCCTGCGAATCAGAAGTAGCAGGTATCAGGGGCTGCAAAAGCACCTCACTGAGTATCTGTGAACTGGTGACTAGCTTAGGAGAAGCGTTGTCGGTAGCTTTGGACCTAGGCAGCCTGTCTCTGTCTTTTATCTTTGCGTTTTTTTTCAGAATGTCTGTAGTCGGGTGGTTTACTGAAGCCATATCTGGATAATTGAACTGACTACCAAAATATTTAAAAGCATAAATATACCGACGAATAGTTTGTTGTTTAAATAAGGCACAAAACCGACAGCAAGGTACGTCGTGGTCAGGGCCTAGGCAAGGAATACAGTATGAATGAAAATCTTTGAGGTATTTGCTTTCCACAAGAAATACAATTATTGACTTTTACTGACATTGGTTTAAAGCAAGAAAAAGTTTCCCCAATGGGGTACTTGGCTTTAGTTGAAGACTTCGGTTCTGAAACTTGAAAATGAAAATTTCAGGAGTCGGCCGACAGGCACTTGTGAACTGCTTCTGCTTCGGGCACCGCACAGCAAGAAAGACTGATGTAATGGCGTCGGCTGCATGCTTTATACCCTTGACGTCATGGAAGATGAGACAGCAACTGAAGCAGGACCCAAGACTTTGATAATCAGGCCGACTGAGGGCTACTGCAAACAGATAATCCAAATGTGATGACTGCAACAGTGAAACACAAAGAACATCTAGTCACAAGCATTTTCTTTGGTGCTAGGAAAATCCCTGAATAAAAACCTTTCCCACCTGATAGGGAGGAACTTGTTCTATCACTCCTTCAAGACAGCATGTGATGAAAAGATGCAAACTAGAGTTTGATCTGGAGGATGAGGAAGGTCTCTCTGGAAAGGAATAATTTCATTGTACATCTGTAACCTTGATGCATAATGTTCAGAACAGATTTGTCTGATATATTTTGTTGCCAAAGAGAAAAATGGAGATTCAGGCTTTCTGAAAGAAAAAAAGGAGCCAGGGTCAGAGGAGATCAAATGGTTTCTTGAACAGTCATTCAGACTTGCTGGGTCAAAAGGTCTCTTGAATAGTTATTCAGACTTGTTGAAGTGTCCCTAGTTTTGGAAAGTTCAAGACTGTGTTTTGGGATCCTCTTGCCATTTCTTCTTAAACATCTGCTTACAGGAATTTTGTTGAAACTCTTTATTCTGTTTTTGCCAAAATTGGATGAGGAGATTTAAAAAAAAAAAAAAAAAATCCCTCTGACAATTTGGAAAAGGAGGGTTGCAAAATCTTGAGAGAAGTTTGGGAGGCTTAAAAGTCTTAACTGAAAAGCCCCAGAGTAAAATACTGCCATTATTTGTGTGGAACCTTAGCACAGGGCCTACATGCTTTTTTTTTTTTTGTAAAACAAGCAGAAAATGGAGTATCAGCTTTAACAAATCTAGGAGGTTCAGACCCCTGCCTAGGTTCAATGAGGATACCAGGTACCTTTCCCTAACAATAATCTGAGGAATCCCCCTAGGTCCCTCCAAAATAATTAACCATGATTCCCCCTCCACATCTGCACCAGACATAGGCACAGCCTCAGTGGATGTGCTGGTAGGCATATTCATGTCAGGCTCCAAATAGGTCGAGCAGGGAGAGCTGACAGCAGTACCAGATGGCTCTAGAATTTTTCATGAGATATTTGGTTTTATCTGGACAACAGCAAGATCAATCTGCACCTTTTTGGCTTTCTTTTTAAGCAGCGGCTGAATGTCTTGGCAGGTGGAACTGGCCATGGTACCCTGAGCCAAAAGCTTCAATCAGTGGTTCTTCTAGTAAATGAGAAAAGTCAACAGATGACTGTGGAGTGTCTTAGGGACAAATGGTTGACAAATCTCACATTACTAATCTAAACAAAAAAAGGCACCATTTTTGTCTATTTGTATGGTGAATCTGCCGCCCACACTTACATCTTCTCTTCCTGGATGACATGTAAACTACAGTAATTTATAAAAGAATGGAAGAGACCCCAATGGGGCGCTTATTTGTAGAAGGCTCAATAGTGGAACCACCACTGAATGACATGCAGACTGAATTCAAATGTAGTAATTAGAATCACAGCAAAAAAAGTTCATAGGATTAGGTGCTCGTATGTCACATATGTATCTTACATCTTGCATGTAGGACATACACTTGGATGTACAGTGCCTGGAAGATGTAAAAGATTTGATATGCTGGTTGGACATTTGGCTATCCTCAACAGGATATCCCTGGAGTACAGGATACTGCAACAGTGATAAATAAGATCATCATCTGATTCTTGCCAGGGGTGACAAAACCAAAGCTGCTTGTCAACAAGCCATTAGTAAGGTGTAGACAGAACCTGAGTTGACTATGTACATCTAAGATATGTGGAGAATAGTCTGCTTTGTTAGCAAAGTTTGGAAAGAATACCGGCAAACCAATTTACTGATCCATGTTTGTGACAAAAGCCACCTTGAGAAGTAAGGAATGTTTCTTCTTCAGTGAAACTCTGTCTTTAGGAAATGAAAATGGAAGGGCAATTTGCATGACACTGCTTATATTTCTGACATGTTTTGCTAATGTAATGGAACCAAACAGATAGTTTTCCAAGAAAGGCATTTCAGATCTGATGAAGCTGTAGGTTCAAAGGTTTTTTTGGGTCAAATACTGAAGTAAAATTGTAACACCCCAAGGAGGGACAGGATCATGAACTTGAGATCTAAAAAAAAAAAAATGCAACTCTAAGAAAGGCCTTAGTCACCAAAAGTCATTATGTCCTATGTGAAAGTTTGAAATGGCAGCCATTTGGGCTTCAGTTGTAGAGCAGCTAAAACCAACATTAAAATTTTCAGAAAGGAACTGCATAATTGCTAGTAAAGGGGCTGAAAAGTGGTCTAATCCATTTGAAGATACCCAAACAGAAAACTGTTTCCATTTCCTTTTGCAAATCTTTTTGGTTGACTCTTTCTGACAGGAAGAGATTATATGACACACTGAGGCAGGAAACCTGGCATCTCTGGCTCTTGTTAAAATTGAAGAAACCATGCAGTTAGATTTATAAGTTCGTATGAGGCTAAATGCACTGAAGGGCCATTACAAGCCTAACCAATAACCTGAAGTCAGAATCATAGCCTACATCTTATGTTTGTGAGACGAACACCTTAATCATTACACCAAATCCACCCTGGTAGAGACATCCTGAACAGGTGACTGAGGAGATCTGGTGTGAGATCCAGAAACCATGGTTGATGCAGAAAAAGAGGCCAAAGAAAAGGGAACTATACCTGCCATGGCCTAGAGGGGGCAATGAGGATTACCCTGGTTTTGCATTCTATGGCTTTCTGAATGAACATGGTGACAAGGAAAATTAGTGGAAAGGCATAAAGGAGATCTGGGGCCAGAAATGTACTAGAACATTTCTTGATGACTGTCCCTGTGGAGAATCTAGGGCAAAGTAACTGCTGCATTTGTTGCTGAGGTATGAAATAAGAGGTGACAGCAAAGTTGGCTCCAGTGGCTGAAAATCTCTGTTGTCACTGTTTGTATGACAGACCACTCATGAGACATAAGTATAGTTCTGCTCAGCTTCTCCTCTAGTATATTGGATATCCCATGAATATGCATTGCTACTAGAAAGCAGTTTGAAGACCTCACCCACTACCAAATTCGCTAAGCTTCCCAGCAGAGAGGGTACAAACATTTTCTACCTTGTATGTTCATGTACCAGACTACTTACATGTTGTCCAAGTGGACAGCAATCACATCCTTGAGTAGACAGTCCTGAAAAGCCTGCAACATTAGGCTAACTGCTCTCACCTCCAAGACATTGATGTGAACTTTCGCCTCTGTTAAAGACCACATCCCTTGAAAGTCTTCACTTCGTAATGCCCCCCACCTTTGAAGCTAAGCATCTGTGGTAACTGTTGCTTTGAGAGTATGAGGACAAAAGGACCTGCCCTGAACAAGTGACTGGGATGTAATCCATCATTTTATATGATTCTTTCACACCTATGTCAAACGAATTCTTTTGTCAAGAGAGTGAAATTTCCGCGACCAATGTACTGCTAACATCCACTGTAGGGCTCTCATGTGACATCTGGCAAAAGGAACCAGAATAATGGAAGAAGCCAGCAGTCCTAAGAGTTATACAAGGAGTCTTGTTTGTGGTTGAGGGTGCTGCAACACTTGAAGAGCCTCAGACTTTAGCAAGTTGTCTGTTGCAAGGGGTAAGTTTTGCAATTTGTTGAACAGTGTCTATTTGGCAACCTATAAATTCTGTGCTGTGAGTGGAAAATTGTTTGCTTTTGTTGCAGTTGATTAACATACCCAAGTAAATTGCCAGAGACAGAAGGACTGACTGGTGCTGTAATAGCAGATCCTTGCAGGTAGCAGTTAGAAGACAATTCTCTACATATGGGAACATCTGGATCCCTTGTAGATGTAGAAAAACTGTTATGATTGCCATCATCACCTGGAGCAATCAGGAGACAAATGTCAGCACCCTGAATTGATAGTGACCAACTCCCAGTCAAAAATGGAGAAATCTCCTGGATTGCCTCTGAATCTTGATACAATAGTAAGCATCCTGGAGATTGACAGAACACATCCAATCGTCCTTCCTCAACAGATGCAGAATGGAATGTATTGTGATCATCCAGAATTTTGTCTGATATACTGATTTAGACTGCTGCGATCCAATACTGGTCCAAGTTCCCCTGACTTTTTTGGAACTATAAAGAACATGGAATAGACTCTGGATCCTAACTGGTCTGGGGGGACAGACTAGATGATTATTTTGTTTAATTGTGATACCTCTGTTCCTGCAGACTCCAAATGATTGGATGGAGTATTGGGAATCACTGGTCTTTTCTTTGACAAATCTTTGGGAATCCAAAAAGGGTACTGTACAACCTCTGGTGATAATCCTCAACACCCATGAATTGGAAGTTATGGTTTGCCAGACTAAAGGGTGTAAGAAGAAGCATCCCCAACTGCCTTCAGAGTACAGCAGTCGGGCAAACATTTCTTAAGAGAAAAGCCCATGGAAACTTTTATTTTGTGGTATGCCTCTGCCTTGTGGGCGACGTTCTAATCGGACTGCTTCCTTCTCTGCCTCAGGGAGTTCTGTTCCCATGAGTGTCCTGATGAAAACCTTGGCTTTTTAAACCACATTTTTCTACTTCCTCTCTGATTCTTGGAACAGAACCTTGGAGGAACAGAAAAATGGATTCCTGGTAAGTGTTTCTTTATCCTTTGGTTCAAACAAGGTGGAACCATCACTGGGGGCATTTATAAAGGATGTTTTAAGTGTCCTGTAAAATTGGAGAGCCACATCCAGACATGACATCACACTGTAATAACTGTGCCAGCTGCCCTTGAGGTACCATCAGCTGTGTTAGATAACAGTATCATGACCACATTAGAGGAAGACTGTAGGGTAAACGTTTGGGTGTTCATCATCTTCTGGACATCCTTAAGTAAACTACCCAAAATAGACTTGGAAAGCTCTGTAATATAAAGTCTCTCTAGAAACGTTAGGTGTGCCAGATAGTTTAGCGCTCGGTGTGCAAACGTCACTGAAGCATATGCCTGTTTCACCAGTCTGTCCAATGCTCCTGACTCCTTGTTCGAAGGGGGTGGACACAGGAACTTTCTTCCAACAGTTCCTTCTTCGTAGCTGCTGCTGCACAATAGCATCTACTGGGGGAACTCTTGGACCAATGTTTTCTAGCTCTAGGGATAATTAAAATTTTAACTGGCTTTTGGAGATGGACTCTGCCAGATCAGGTTCCTTCCAAGCAATCTGAGCAACAAGATACTTCTGTGGACCCCCCGCCCCCATTTTATCAATTCCAGAATGTCTAGAAATTAGATGTCTTGGGGGTGGGGGATTAGGAAAAACTACTTCCATCATCTAAGCTGGTGCTCTCGGTGACAGACTCGGGAGAGACGTCTGTGTGCTTCTGCATGCAAGTCCCTTTCCAGGGAGTGTGTCTTGGGGACTCTGAAGAAGGCACCTCAGAATCAGACAAGGAATTTGAATGTCAAGCAGTCTCGAAGAAAATTGGGTCTACCTCTACCTGTCAAACTGAATGACAGGAAGGAGGTACAGGCTCCCAAGGGAGTCAGGATGGATCTAAACTCTTTGAATGCACTAGTCTTCTTGGTCCTGCCAAAGCCCTCTGTACAGCTTCACTAATGAAGCCAAGGCAGAACCACGCATAACAGCACAATCAATAGCCTTCTCGGCTTCAAAAGCAGACATCTCCGAGGAGGTCCTTGGAGCTGAGATATCTACAGCCAAAGCAACGAAGGGTATGGATGGCTCAGAAAACTTCAGAGTGAACTCCACCATTGAGGCCCCAACTCTGATGCTCTGGTTCCAAGACTCTACTCGACCTGAATGTAGCAGTGTCAGGAAAGTGAGAGAAAAAGTCGAAGCCAAAGTCTCCAGTGCTATTGGGTCTGATGCTGGTATGGTGAAGGGGTTCAGACCCATATGTATGATGGGCCCAATCCTGGCCCTTCTCCTCGAGGATGGGGCTGGGAGGACTCGCAGCTGAATCTGTGTCCTCACACATCCTCATCACACGGTCGACATCCATTTTGCTCAGGCTTTCGGTGGATGGACCAAACCTCGTAGATGAAGCTACTAACGGAGGTCTTGATGGCAGCTTTTGAAGGAACAGGGAATGAAGTCTGGGGCTGACTGGCCCCAAATAAAAGGAAGGTTCTGGAGAGGTAGTTCGGATCCTAGTTGCACTTGGACCCGACTACCTCGATAACTTTGGTGCCAGCCCAGGAAAGAACTGTGATAAGGAGACCTTTTCTTTGATTTGTCTACCTTTTCTTCTTGCCTTTTTTCAGACTGTTTCTCTCTCAACTTGTCTATTTCTCAGTCTTTCTTTCTTCTTCCTTAGACCGCTCCCTCTCTTTTCTTTTTGTCAGCAGCAGGAGAGTTGGAGGGTGCCTTTGAATCGGTGTACATCCTGGACCCTGTCTGATCAGGAAGATGTCCCTTGAGAATAAGCTTTTCTTTCCTTCCCTGGAGAGCTCTTGTGTCAAAGACAGGACACAAAGGGAATAGGGGTTTTGGGGTGGTATCTTGTGTTCACAGGCCAAACACTTTTTGAATCCAGTGGACTTCTCAGAGTACTCACAACAACACTAACAACTTACAGCACTGGCCACTACCTAAAGGGCAATAAGAGAAAATGTACATCTATGTATATGTATAAAATAATAACAACAAACCTTTCTTAAAAAAAATCTATAAAGTCAGCAGTATGCTATACATAATACATTTAACTAATAATTTACAGAAAACACTAAGAACTATACTAGAAAGAAATAAGTAATAGTCTTTACTTATCATGAAAAGGTGGAGCTCTTGGCAAACACGTCTGGTTTGACAGGCGGCAAACAAGACCCGAGGCAATTCAGACAAGAGAGTGGAACTGTGGGTAGGGGAGAAGTCAGAGCTCTTGGATCCAATACTCTGGCAAAAGGCACTGAGATCGGGTCCAACCGAATCAGACATCCCACATGATGACTCAGACGAAAACAGACCATATCAGATCTGCTCTGTTGTCTCTCTATCAGACTTGCAAGTTTTAATATTGTCAACCCTGAAACTTTTTAAAAAAAATAAGCTGTGAGTCCTGAAACTTTTTAAGAAAATAAGCTGTGAGTCATGCAAAAAAGTTGCAAATTCTGAAACTTGCTGTTACACCTTTTGAGCTCTTTTGCAGAGGGCGTTACCTACATGGGGCCTATGTCACCAATACCCCCTATACCTCTGCTACTTACATATATTAATACAAAAGCTGATGCACCTCAGACTGCAGGAATACTCTTAGGATACTACAACCATTTCTTGGGAGGCATTCCTCCATATTCCCACATGAAATTCCATTATTCCAAGGATCACAATTACATCCATCCATCCATAATCCCTTTTCCATTTTTTCTGCATTTCTGTGGCAGGGCTAGCCACCCAGCGGTGTAAACCTTGGCTCTAGACTGTCACTGTTGAAGTAATCACAATTACGCTCCTCTGAATTTTTACAAGTTCCTCTTCTATCACAAAGTTAAAAGAAAGTGTAAGCTTGAAGCTAAAATGACAGACTTTCGTCAAAATACTATTTTTATTACTGAGCATTTGGGATCATTTTCTTCCCTATTGTTTTGATCCTGTTGCCTCTGTACTTACTGTTCAAATGACAAAGATCACTTTATTGGTCAGATGCCATTATGCCTGTTTTTTTGTTACTTGCAAATCTGAATTTGTTTAACCTGTACTTTAACTTTTTTTTTCAATGCTTGCTGTTTTTCAGTTGACCTTTTGTAGCACATTTTGCTCTTACAACACAATCTTCACCTGCTATAACTTCCATGAAGTCTTAGGCAAATGTACCTTCTACTCACTGGTCAACACCTAAATACGGAAACCCAGTCATTGAGAATTGCAGTAATAACTGTGCTACTCACTCACACACAGACTAAGGTTTGAAAGACTTGCTTAGTACAATGACCTTTCAGCAATTAGGATTACATATACCTGTGTAACTAATGCAACAGCACTCTAGTGAAACAAAAGTATTATCAGTAGTACCCGTTTGCTGTCAAGAAAATTGATGACATATCTCAACACTGCCAAGAAAATTATCAGTGATGCACAGAATCATCAGGATTTAATAAAATAACTTCAAAGACAAAAAAGCTCATGGCACTGAAATCATCTGATATTGCTCAGCAATGTCTGTTTACACATGTGTGCAGGCCTGCAAAGGTTACAGAGATGGTGGACAATGTTTTTTGCAACAGCAGTTCTTAGAAGGAAGGCAGCTACCACTTGCTCTTAGCAGCCAATGAATGGAAGTTAATCCATACAGCAAGCTAAGAACATTATTACAATTATAGAACAGAAACTTATTATACCATGACCCCTCCAAAACGTGCATGCTGATTGGCCAGCGTGCACATTGTAAATCGAGTTATACTAATGGAAAAAGGTCCGGTCGCCCGGACTTTTTTCCATTAGTATAACTCTACTTTTAAAACACTGTCACGCTATGTTAAATGGGTTTAACATAGCGAGACAGCTTTAAAATAAAGCAACGGAGACTATTTTAAAGCTGTCTCGCTATGCTAAACCCATTTAACATAGCGAGACAGGTTTTAAAAAAAAAGCAACGGAGAAAGCAAGATCTCCGTTGCTTTTTTACTGTTTCGCTATGTTAAATGGGTTTAACATAGCGAGACAGTTTTAAAATAAGCAACGGACATCTCCGTTGCTTATTTTAAAACTGTCTCGCTATGTTAAACCCATTTTATTTAAACATAGCGAAAACAGTAAAATAAGCAACGGAGATCTTGCTTTCTCCGTGGCTTTTGCTCAACTCTGATGTACTGCAGGTGCGCAGTACATCAGAACTGCCGCGGATGCCAGACATCTGCGGAAGGGCAGTAAACAGGCATTATACTATGCCATTATTTAAGAAAAGTAATAGTTTCTTTTCTTAAATAATGTCATGGTATAATAGCAATAACATTCTGGTGGTAATGCTGTATTTACCCACAGTTGGCTTTGTTTGGACGCCAACCGTGGGTAAATCCAGCATTACCCACACCCAGGCGTGGGTTATTGCTATAATATTCCAAAAATGATAATGTTGACTGGGTAACAACAATCAGCAACATGATCACAAGTCAAGGATTACCCCCTCCAGAAAAAGCTCAGCAGTCACTCCAAAATATGTATCAGAGAGATTAACAAGTGCAGAACAATCAGCAAATAAAACAGTCCCACAGGCAGCCGTTTGGTTTGTGTGCTCTTATCTTTTCCAAAATTCTGGACTTACAGTGAGTAATATCGAACTCTGCCCTATATTCTTTTAAGAGATACTTAACTAAGGTTATGCATATCATCTGAACCCACTAAATGTATCTACAGTAAAAAAACAAATGTCACTGACAGGGATGTCAATTGTTGACAGTCTTAAGGTCCTTATCACAGCACCTTAAAGTGCTCCACTTATTTTACATTTCATGAAGTAAGTGAACACAGTAGAGGAAAGTTCTTAAAAACCTACCTCAGATTGAAAGTCTTGGCATGTGTACATCCAATGCCGTTCCTTTTGGATCTCCTCCCAGCTAGCCTCCTTTTCCAGTTCTAAAAATATTTATTTCATTTATTTATTCGTTTTTGTTGCCAGGAAAGTCTAAATGGGTAGGAAAGCCCACTTTCAGCAAAGGCCTGGGGAGAAGACCTTCACAGAATCAATATATTTACATAAATTTATAGCAAAGAATATAGAAATGTTTCACATAAAATTAATATTTACAAAAACTGTAGCTTAGAAAGTTTAACACAATAGATTATGCATTTGCATAATAGCACAGCTAACACCATATATCATAACATGAAACTGTAGCACCGACTTTAGAACTTTTTCACAAACTATTAATTTGTTTCTATGGCTGAATTGCAGTAATACGTACAGATATGACAACTGATACGTAAGAATTTTGTTTTTATATATATATATATATATATATATATATATATATATATATATATATATACACATATATATACACACACACATATATATATATATATATATATAGAGAGAGAGAGAGAGAGAGTGGAAAAGCGTTTATTCTTAGGATTTAAAAGTATTTGTCAAAGAAGAAACAGTTAAAAGAATGAGAAGCAAACTGCAACTGTGAAGGCAGAAGAAAGAAATAAAAAAGTGGATGGTGAAGGAGGGGTATATTAAGTCTATGGTAAGAAAGGCAGAAATGAGAGTGAGAGAAATAAAGGGTCTTTCAAAGACATTTGAGAGAAACAGCCATGCAGTTACGATAATTATCTAAGTTAGCTTTATACAGGTATGGACCATGTAAAATGTCCATCTGTTGTTCAGGTAATTAGATCTGAGATGAACAATCGTAGGTTACAAAAATTTAATAAACCTTTGTATTAGAAACTTGAAGTTTAAACAGCACACACACACACACACACACACACACACACACACACACACACACACACACACACACACACACACACACACAAAATGGACTGCTTTATACAAAACCGAAAAAAAAAGCCCATAGCTGCCATGGTACAATGTGAACAAATCTGCTTTTTTTCCCTACATATCCTTATTTACTAACAAAAAAATGACTGCACATCATGATGAAACTTCCAGCTTTGACTGTGGTAGAATCTACCACTGGATGAAATCGTCTCTCAGGTTATATGCACAACCCATCTTTTCACAGTTCCCATTTTGAGGACATTTATCTAAAAGTTCAATCTTCTCCTTCTTCTTTTGACTTTTTCTCGGTTAGGAGTCGCCACAGTGGATCACCTGTCCGCTCATGACTGGCAGTGGAGTTTTACGGTGTCAAGTTGCCAGCCCGGTGCTCAACCTTCCACAGAAGGCACACACTCACGCTTAGGGCCAATTTAGAGTGTCCAATCCACCTACAGCATGTCTTTGGGATGTGGGAGGAAACCGGAGCACCTGGAGGAAACCCATGTGACCACAGGGAGGACATGCAGACTCTGCACAGAAGGCACCCCAGCCGAGGATCGAACCAGAGAACCTCTTGCTGTGAGGCGGCAATGCTAACCACTGCACCACCGTGGCCACCCCTTAAAGTTCAATCTACTGACTATGAATAATTGCATAGGACTATCAAAGGTGAGGAAGCCAAGTCCTATTCTCAGGAGGATTCTATTGTCTCCGTGGTTCCTCAGAGGCAGAAGCTGTAATTAATGCTGCTTCACCATCTCTGTTAGTAATGATGGCAAGGTTTCATGTATATGCTAGCAGACTGCTATCTGCATGTGTGCCACTTGTGAAGCAGGGCAGTGGTATTTCTGGTCTCTGCCCAAGTGCTGCTTATTCATCACATTTTTATACTACTGTGGTATCCACGGATCCAGCATCAGAATATTAAGACTCTGCCCTTACATCAGTGTCATCAATAACTTAAAAAAAAAAAACACAGGCACTACTGTAGATACCTTCAGGGTTGCACAACTGACCACTATTTTACTAATAAAGTATCATACACCAAGAGATTGGTCACTGGAAGCACAAGCTCAACCTGTCCAGAGGAGATGTACTACGCTGCCTTCTACTACTAAACCTCTCCCAAAAGATGCAGCTGTCAGGAACTGTCCACAGAAAGTAAATTATATGAATTCTCAAGGAGATTCATGGGTTCAAGGCAATCACCCAATGACGATATGAAGGAAGTGAAGCAGGGGGCTGCTTCTCCTGCATTAGCCCTAGATGACACCACATTTCAAAATATTCTGCAAGTGATGTAACTATAAGAGCAAGCCAATGATATGTAATTCAGTAGTTAACACCACAATGCAAACTGCAACAAGCCTCCAAAAAAAGTTGTCCATATTTTCAGGTCTGGGCTGAGATAGACATGACAGTTTTGGTGGTGGCCCTGGAACAAACTCCTACACTACGGAGTCTCATAATCCATGAATCAGACAAGCAGTCCGCAATGGATTATTTTTTGAAATGTCTTCACCTCCATCAGACTAGTACTGAGGAATTTAGATGACTTAACTCAAATGCTCTACACGCTCTTCGGTCAACATAACTTGCAAATGAAATACACCATGTCTTGGAAGACTTGCTGACAGTGACCTTAAGTATACTCTTAAGATAAAGACTCCATACAGAAGATGCAGCTTGAGTATCAAAGCAATTACTACTCGAGAAACCTCATTCCAGATTGTATCCCACACCTCCTTTGATGAGGACAACAAGGTATCCTTTACTGATGTAACTTTTAAAGCAAAATGCTGTTCAGTCCACAGGCAGATAATCTCCCCAAGTCTGGAAAGGAAAAAGAACAAACCCTTTCATTTTTTTTTTTTGTTAAGATAAGATATAGACCAACCATTTAAGACATGTTTTTTGCATAATACAAAGCGCAAACAGTAGGATGCTGCTAAAAGTCACAGCTTGCCACCTCCTCTGCAACACTATTCAAAGCCATCCTGAATCATCACCTACCTACTACCACCTCTATAAATACAGAAGATGACTCTCCCCTACCTATTAGTATGCAGGATGCTTAAAGATAAAGTCTCACAAATATGGACTGTAACTAACAATGGCTCTAGTACTCCTTTTCACACCATCCCCTCCCCAACAATCATCACCTCCCTTACCAGATGCCCCAATTACAAACAGGAAGCATGTATGCAAGTTTCTCAAGTAAGAGCCATATAGAAGGCTCCTCCTTATCAGCAAGGGATACTATTTCAGATTCTTTTTGGTACCAAAGAAAATAATGAACCTAAATCTCTGTCCCCAAAGAATCCTTCTGCAAACTTCAGTAACTCCTTCCATACCTGTCAAAAGCTGATAGATGTGCTCTTTATGTGAAAGTATGTGTCATTTGGATCTAAAGATCACCAGTCAGTTCCAGAGATTATTACTTTTATGTGGCAACTAGCTCCTTTCTAATTCACAATTCCTCTCAAGGGTAACAAAGCCAGGAGGGTGTTTGTGAAATGTACGACTAAGATTTCAGCTCGCCTCCAGCTACAAGGAACCAACACATTCACTAGCTGTAGGACTGTATCTTTGCCATCACCTGCAGAGATTATTTACTAGGTGAAGGGATTATCTGCTCAAGTTGGTCCACTCACTTGACATTAGTACATACTAAAAAAGTCTCGTATCCAGCCCACCCAGCTTCTATCCTTTCATATGATTTTCCTTGTATAACTAGAATGTGTCACACATTTCCTCCCTTGGAGGATTTTTAAGCTATTTTTTCCCTCAAGTAATGCATTTTTAGTTCTACATCAGAAACCCAACACACTGATGTGCCAATAAGATGACCTTCAGAAGTCTGCTTCCATTTTAATGACATCTCATAAGCCACAAGTTGTAGGAGATCCTTCAATGGATACCAGAAGTGCAATGGACACCCATGGTATAAATGATCCCAAATACCAGGAACATCTCACCACTACTTCTATTATCCAAAACATGCTTGACTCATCTCAGCTGTAGGCAATTCCAAACCTCTTCATGGGTTGTAGCTCTGTTAAGACACCACCACCACTGCCCAGTCACAATGGATGCTTTGCTATTGTGTAGGGATGGGGGTGATGCTTCATACATTTTTACCTAGGAATATCTGTACAGATTTGTCGCCAAGTTACTGCTGCGTCTTCGGAATAGACTGCCAGTCATGTGAAGTAGAGCACCTCTACGACACTGTTAAAAAGGAACCTGGAGAAGTGGATGGGGCACCATAAATTCTTATTGGGGATAGCGCCCACAACACTCCTGGAAATGGGCAGTCATTACTACATACTCTAGTCAGTATCCAGGAATGAATCAATGGTAATACATTGGGATGAAACGACTAGGCTTGAAATGACCTCCAGGTTGATAGCCTAGTAATGTCTTATGATACCATGATAAATAACCACAACTGGCATTATGAAGCACCTTCAATAAATTCCACGGGATTTACTACATTACGCTGCTCATTTTTAATTTACAGATTCCAAATCTACTCTGCATACCACTGTTTTATAAATGAAGATACTGCTACGAACAATTTAAGCTTTATACACGCCCTTTCAGGGAGTGCTGCTTGTGTATTGAGACAACAAGGCTGAGCATCAACAAACATGGGGGAACACACATTATGCCACAAAGGGCATGGTAGTCGGCAGTGCAACTCATAGCACCCCAGAAGTGGTACACATTCTTCTTGCCTAGGTCAGCTTTCTGATGGACTGATACACAAAAGAAAGCAGACCATTATGAGGGAAAAAGCAGAACCAACACAGGGACATTAGTTTTTCTAATTCTACAAATGAATACCTTCACATCAGAAAGTAATACTGACAGAAGATAAAGGTGGCTTAGTTCACCCATTATGCTCATTTTCATTTGTACTGGATAAGCTGATTATTATGATTAACCATTATCACACACTGCACAATGGTCTGTATTATTCAGTCAGTGGATGCTTCTGACCGTAATAAATATTATTAGCACCCCTCCCCTGCTTTGGGGATTAAAATCTGGCTACTGAAAAAAGCGTGAAGCAACCCCTTACAGGCAAATGCAGTTAACAGCCACTGTAAAAAAATATATATATAATACCCTTTAAAGGATTAATAATAAATCAGAAAACTTACCGGACATTTAAAACACTATCTACAAATCACAAAACTCCCCCTCCATCTTCAACAAAGCAAGATCTCACATGTGCACTCACAAACATGTAATCCAGCCTGTCACTATGAAGCAGAAACAGCAGCAAAGAAAACAAAACTGTTCCACAAAATTTCATATTAAAATACATGTGTGTGTGTGTGTGTGTGTGTGTGTGTCTCTCTCTCTCTCTCTATATATATATATAGGTCCACTTCTTTAACTCGAAATACTGAAATCCCAAATTTCAGTATTCTGAGTCGACAATGTCGAACCCTCAAAATCAATTCACACCACAATTACGAACACTCAACATGGAATCTAACAAAACATAAATAAATACATAACCCTCCCACCAAAACAACACA